>NC_056733.1:1284729639-1284802139 GCF_019279795.1 Protopterus annectens | reverse complement strand
CATTCCCAACTAGCCCACCTACAAAACTATAAGAAACATCACTAATTTTAACCTTGACAACTTCCAAAATGAACTCAAAGCATGTAATTGGAATGTCTTGAAACTACTCCCATTACAAGAAGCAGTTGAATACTTCAATACCAGATTTCTGGCTATCCTTAACCACCATGCTCCTACCCATACCATCCATGTATAAGCCACAGTTGCTCCATGGCTATGTAAAAAAAACAAATCCTAAATGAAACTAAGAAACAATGCCTGGGTCATGTGGCATGTTACCAAAGCCCCTATGGACCAGGTAAGATATCGGAAGCTAAGGAATCAGACCAAAAAGTCTGTCATTCTAGACAAAAAAAAAATCACTATACCCTCCTACAACAAAAATATCAGCTAAAAGCTAGAAAGGTCTGGGCTAGTATTAACAATAATCTCCACCCAGGCCGTTCCGCCACTCCTACCCCATCAGTTGCCCTTGATAAATCCCCTGTAGACATTGCAAATAGATTCAACTCCTTCTTTACTGAAACTATCCAGTCTCTAGCTACCCATCCTACTCCACTGGACACAAACACCAGCTCTGGCACATCTAGCCCTGATCCACCCAGCACCCAACCCACCTTTACCTTTCAAACCATACTTGTCAACCTGATCCAGACATTGCTCAAAAAGCTAAAACCTACTACCTCTCCCAGCTGAATATCTTCAAAAAGCAGCTGATGCCATAGCACTTCCATTTCTATTCTGATCAACAGATCCATCTCAGAAGGATCCATCCCAGCAATATGGAAAATATCACATGTTATACCTCTCCATAAAGGAGGAAGTTCCACAGAATTATCTAACTTTAGACCTATAGCCATTCTTTCTCCACTAGCTAAAATCATGGAAAGATGCATACACAAACAAATCATGCACTTTCTTATTCAAAATGGAAAGCTTGCCGACTCTCAGCATGGCTTTAGGTCATTCCACAGTACCACCATGGCTCTTCTATCTTTCTCTAATGTCATCAGTCTTCATCGTAACAACAACAAACTATCTTCAGCACTCTTCCTAGATCTCTCAAAAGCTTTCAATATGGTCAACCATCAGCTGCTGCTCAATACCCTACAAACTATCAGTTTAGACCAACACACAGTACAATGGTTTCACTCCTACCTAAATGGTAGACAGCAGGCTGTCTTATCGCAGAGCAAGCTGGCATCCCAACTTTCTCTAATCCTAGGTGTCCCACAAGGGTCCTTACTAGATCCCCTTCTTTTCTCTATCTCTATCAGTGATCTGCACACCACCATCCCAGGAGCCACCTACATCCAATATGCAGATGACTCAACGCTAATATGCTCCACCTCCTCCCCTACACAACTTCTAACCCTCACCCAGACCACTTTCAGCACAGTAGAAACATGGCTAGCTAATCACTGCCTGCTTCTAAATCCTAACAAAACCAAGCTACTACTTTTCTCCCCTAACCATAGAATTTCTCCTCCTTCCTTCAACATCAAATCTAGCAATAACACCATTATCTCCCCTGATGACCATACAAAGCTTTTATGTGTAATAACAGACAATAACCTTAAATTTGATAAACATGTAAATCACACTATTAAGTCCATCAACAAAAAACTTGGCTCCCTGTACAGAGCCAAACCTTTTCTTCACCCCCTCCCCAGGCTAGAGTAACTATTGCATGATCACACCTCCTTATGTATGCCTCCCCTGTACTCACCAACCTATCCAAAACTGATCTCAACAAATTATCAAGATGTTACGATCATATAGCCAGATTCACTACTGGCATGGCTTTTAGGACCCACCATTGCCAGAACCTCAAAGCACTGGGATGGCTAGATTATCTTACCCTTCTACAGTTCAACCAGCTTATAGTAGCGCATAAAATACTCCCATCAACCTGATAACTCCCCTGCCCTCAAAAATATTCTCACCCCTCATAGTGCCCCCAGGCCATTATGCTCAGCTGTTAAACTATTTGATACTGACCCAAAAATCCAACAACTCTGCAGGCGATGCTATATTTGCCAACTCAACCGGTAAAATCTGGAATCTACTCCCTACTACCATTACCAAGGAAACCTCACTACCCTTATTTAAGAGACAACTCAAAAAATACCTCACATCTCATTGGCTGTGCTCTTTTTCTAAACCTGACTAACAACTAATACATGTCTTGCTACCCAACCTGCTGTTTAGCCAAGTATCTATGACTCATAGCATTTGAATGTCTAAGCTTTGTGAATTATGAAATCTGATTGTATTCTATGTTCACATTTTCTGATACATTTCTGCCAATCAGATGTAAGTCTGCACATTGTGTATATTGATATCTGCCTGTATTCTTTGTCTATATTTTTCTAAACATGTCTGCCTGAGTTTATCACTCAGTGATGTACGTACTGTCTCTTTTTTGGTATGTGGAGCTTTTCTGCCCGGGCCTCCGCTGAAAATGGACATACATCCAGTTGGACTATTCCAGTCAACAAATGTAAAATAAAAACAATTAAATAAATAAATATCTATATATGTATATATATTTATATATGGTCCTTTAGCGAAATATTGATGCACAAATCTTCAAAACACAAACAGTAAAAGAAACTGGCAAAGCATATTCACAAAGTGTAAAAAGCAATAGTAAAAACATGGAATGCATGGGCACATGGGAAGGTCGGATGGATTAACTTACCTCTCCTCTGTTTGGCATCACAATATTTAATGTGTTCCTCACTTGCTATCCCCAGTCAAGCTACATAATAACTGCTGAATAGGTAGCACACTTCTGTGGTATGCAATGCTAGCTGGACCTAGTTCAGCAAAGTAGATTTATTTTTTATTTTTTGCCATATAGAATACTCCTGGCTAATTGGCCAATATGGCAGAGGGTGCAAAGTCAGTTTAGGATGGCATATGAGCTATCCGGATGGTGTTTGACAATATTGCAAGTTTGCTTTAGAAAAATATGGCCAGTGTTTCTCAAATCAAGAATAGTGTGACAGAGCATAACCAGCTGCTAACAGACGTCCAGAAAGATTTACAACTTCAACTATAAAAACCACGAACTATAACTGCAAACAGATCCGCTTAGGCAACTGTTACTTCGCACGCTTTATTGTAATAAAATTAAACGTTAACAAAATTATACAATGCTTTTCGACTAACTCAATGGTTAGACTTCTTCAGATAAACTGACAAACATCTTAAAAGTAGTGCATACTTGTTTATATGGCAAGCCTTCCTTAGGAAACCCGCCAAAATTCAAACCCATGATGGAATTTCTTAAAGTGACACTACTGCTACATTCTTGAAAACACTAATATGAATAATATAAATGTTCGCTAAATTGAACATAATAAGTTTATTCCTGAAATTTATTATTTATGTTAAAAGTACTCACATTTGCATGTTAAGAAATAAATATATTGTAACCTAATAAATTATAACCAGAGGGTTAAAAAAATTAAATGAATGAGTTATAGATGAAAGCCTACCATTTTGAATGGATGAGTGATGTGCAGAAATCTCTGAAATAAAATAATAAACCCTTTTGTTTATTAAATGATAAGTTGTGATCCTTTTGAATCACAACTATGATATGGCTAGAGTACAACTCAACATATGTAATTATTAAATCAAAAAATTGAAAAAAATATATAAAAAGCCAATACGTTAAAATTATTTTGCCTTAAAAGTAAATTGATTACTTATTTGTATGTTAAAAATTATTATTTATCTAAATTTATTATTTATTAAATTTAATGAGTTGCAGAGGTCATAAAATTGTTACAATTATTTTTATTGTTGTTATTATTGTTAAGTATTTCTATTCCAGACAATAAGGAAGGTTATAGAAATTAAATTATCTAGTAATTATTAAAAAATTATTTCTTATATTTATTTTTTATTTTTTTATTTTTTATTTATATTTATGTATTATATATATAAACATAAACAAATAATTCTACCAATTGATTATTCAAATCTCTATTATACCGTTTTTACATGTTACATGGCATGCTACGCTAATCTAGTAATGTCCTATTGGGAGAAAAATTATGTATTCAATGACGATTTCCTCAAAGCCACAATAATGTTTTACGCTAGATTCATAGACAATATCTTTATAATTTTTCAAGGGGACGAAAAACAGGCATCAGAAATCGTAGAGATGTTCAATAAAAGCACAGAATTTTTAGGGTTCACTTAAAAGAATTTATATCATATTTGGATGTAAAGTTGAGTAAGAATAGATCACAAGAGGCATATGAAGCAAACATCTTTAGAAAACCTACCTATTCTAACAAATTCTTGCATTTTCGTAGTGCACATCCTTTACATCAAAAAAAGTCTGTGGTTGGGGGGCGTGGTCAAGATGTCAGAGAGATAACAGCACTTTTTTTAATGCTCTGCTTATCAGAAATTTCTCTGACAGGAAATTTTCTTAATATTATTTTAAAAACATCTATGTTTTCTTTCACCTATATATTTAGATACAGTGGATTATTTTTTTCTACAAATATTTCAATTTTGGTGAATAGAAAGTGAATTACATCCTGTCAGAAGTACAGCAGCTGAATATAACAGACTCTCTCAGCCATGAGTCATTCAAAAGCCTCTCTCCAGGAAAATTCCATGAAGAAAGAATTACAAACAATAATATCCAGTATTCAAGATCTTTCCATGAAAATGGACAATTTAGAAAAAATCATGGAAACCATGAAGAAAGAAAATAGAAAGCAGATTGAAGAATTCAAGGAGATAATTACAAGACACACAGACCAGATAACAGAAATTGAAGAATCTCTTAATGAAATAGATGGAAGACAGCATGAAAATGATAGCCAGATTGACTTCTTACTAAAGCAAAACACCACACTTTCAGATAAAGTGGAGGACCTAGAATCAAGGTCACGAAGAAATAATATTAGAATATACAGCATACCTGAAAAAATGGAAGGAAATAACACAATACAGTTCTTGAATGACTGGTTGCCTAAGACACTAAACCTACCTGAATCTCTCTCTTTTGGGATAGAGAGAGCTCACAGGTCATTGTCAAATATGTCTGTGTCAAAAAATCCAAATGCTTCAAGATCCATTATTGTAAAATTTTTATCATCTCAAGACAAGGACTTAATCCTGAGAACAGCGTTGGCAGGTAATCCTATACAAATTAATGGTTGAAACATAAGATTTGACAATGACTATACCTCTACTATAATAACTAAAAGAAAAGCCTGCATTCCTCCCATTAAAAATCTGAAGAAAGCTGAAATTAAGGCACAAATCATTTTTCCTGCCAGAATTAAAATACATCTATCTGAAGGAATAAAAATATTTAATAATCTTGATGACGCCTCTGAATATGTGAAAAAGAATAAGATTTTGGAAAACACTGAAGATATGGACATCTCATTACCAAGTTTAAAAAGGCAGGCAACAAATGGAAAAATGTTATTGATTGATAAAACAAGCAAGAAGCTTAAGGGTAAATAATACAAATGAAGCTCTTCCACAATCCCTTCAAATCCCAAAAGTTTTGTGCTACAAATCACCTACATCGGGGAAAAACATACATGTTAAGGTAAAAAAATCATTTAATATTTATTAAGTATGCTTATTTATTTATTTATTTATTTTTAAATGTATTTGCTGTTTAAAAGCCTTTAATACAAATACGCTAGAATGTTAAACATAGATGTTAAAATTCTAAATCTTCCCTTGACAGAGTGCATTATTAGTTGACAACTACATAGGGGCAATGTAGCAATACCATAGAAATATTGGTTAAAACAAGAACCCCGTTAATACCGGATACTGTATGTGTATTAGATTATGATGATATAGATCGCTCTGATAAGTGAAATGAAGGCTCCCCATCTCAGTGCAATTAAATGAAGGTGTAGCCCCTTTTTGCATCAGCGGGCTTTCTCTCCTGTTAAATGTCATGTTATGCTTGGGTCCTTTTAGAGCTAATGGATATAACTTAATGTGACTTGTACTAAATAGTTTAAAAGGTATTGGAAATTGTTCTTTATCATAATAAGAGAAGATTGTTTTCTTTCTAAAAATCCGTCATGACATGTAAAAATGCATTCTCATACACTTGAGAGGTTTGTGTCTTTACTAAATGTGGTTTGTGGGTCCCTCTGCTGACGGAGAGGGAAAAGAAGATGTATTTTCTGATGAAAGCTGGTGGAGTATGTGTTGCAGGGGCAGGAGGTTTTGTATGCTTGATATCAGATACATTGGCCATTAAAATTGATAGTTACAGAAAATTTTATATTTATATAAAATGGGGCAAAGTTGTGTTTTTTTTTTTTTTTGTACTTCATATACATGCTTTTTGAGTAACATATTCTGTTTTTCTTTTCTCTCACAAAATGCACATCACGAGTATCTCATGAACAGTTATCATAGCTTGCTGCAAATTCCCTAGTGCGAGCTTTTAACCACCAAAATTCAAATGTTAAAGGAGAAGGAAGGGAAAAAAAAGGAAAAAGAAGGCTGTTGCCTCGAGACGTCTTGGTCAAATCTTCTTTGTAATACAAGAGACTTATGCATGTACTCTCTCGAAGTCTCTTTTGTCATATGAACTTTGGTTACATATTCACGTTACCAGAAATCTTCACATGAAAAAAAAAAAAAACGAAAACGGAACAACTGAATGCTTTATCACATACCAAGAGCGACAAATAAAAATATATAAAAAACATAGACATATATAAAGGTCCTTTTTACTAAACCAATGTTGATGCCTATATTGTTCCCTTCATAATAAGTTTTCTGATGACATGTTTTACAAAGTAGTTTACACTTGATCATTAGTTGGCAGCTGTAGCTAACAGATACAGTGAAAACATAGACTAGGTCATCTGATCCTTTTTGGTTAGCAGAGCAGAAAGTGGCATATGCAATGGTTATAAAGTCACTAAAATACATTATCTATTGGGGGTTAATGTGTTCTTATTATTTTTAAAGTATATTTTGGGGCAGTTATGCATTTTCTGTGCTTTCATCTTGATATCTTCGTCCCCAATCTTATTGATTATTTGAGTTGTTGGTTGATGGCAATACTGCTGGATTGGGGAAGCCAAAGCTGCAGACAGACCATTACAATAAATAATAATTCTGTTATAAAAGGGTGAAGTAATATATTGGGGCAGGCAAAATTTCGGTTCCAAAGAAAAAGAGACAGTTCTGCTTAGAGAATGATCTTAGTTGTTACTGAAGTGATGCTTTTGCCTCACTAGTCAGTGATAGTAGTAGAAGACTGTTAGGGGGGCAGTGCAAAGTGGGGATGGTTACTCTTGGCTTATAGTTACTACTTTCATCAGGACATGAGGACAGTTGTTATTTCCAAAGGTAGCCTTTACTTTTTAACTGCTTTTCTAATTAATAGTTTACATCATGTTGGATTTATAGTGAATGGTGAAATTGTGATCTACTTAATCCACCTCCAGCTACATAAGTGCATACTACAATCTGACATTTTCACTAATATTCATAAACTATTGAATGTTTTAGTGTCTGTAGACTACATTTTATAGCAAAAGATATATTGCATGTTAACCACTGCCACTCTAACTGAAAAAATATTGGTAAAATGTGTTAATGTATTTTGTTAAAAAGGACAACTTAGGGGAACACATTATTACTATAACATCTAAAACTGAAGTGTCCTTGAAGGTTAAAAGCTGTGACTTCATTATATGATATTTTTATCAAAATCAAGCTACACTACATAGTTTCTTTAGACTCACATCTTTGGAAAGAAAAGTTAATGTTTTTGATGATTACACAGATCTATATACCTGCATAGATATTTGTGCAACTTAAATATTATCTTCTCATGTAAAAAATTCTCATTAGTACATCTTTATTTTAAATATCTTTAATACCTTAAGAAATTATTTAAGGTTAATCAGATATGGTTTTTTTTTAGGGGAAGGAAAAACTGGTGATTTTATATCTTATATAAAAGGAAAATAAGCCTATAGGCTATATATTAATATGCTGATTCTATAGTAAATATTAACACTGTTGTGATTTCACAGACAAGTTCATACAGGAATGTTTTGTTACATGATAAATGTTCTTATTTTTATACATAAACTTCTTTACTGAATTCCTAGATAAGTAGGTTTTGATCTAATGTAGTATACTAGATTAAGATCTGTATTAGTATAGAATAGACATAAATTAATATGATATACTATGTCATGATACAAGTTTAAAGACACTGTTCTTAAAAATTTTGAAAATTACATTATTCATGGTAATTGATGTTTTTCCACAATATCTCCTACATAGTAATACCTATTCATCCTGGAGAATGAATAGGTTGTAGTTTGTTGATTCAATAAAATATTAGGTAGTAGCATTAGAGAACGATAGTCTTGAGCACTAAGGATGATAGAGGGTGGTACTGATGACTTCTTCATCAATCCAGGAACTAGATGTTCCATGGTTAGTTTTGTATATAGTTATATTTTCATCTTCTCTGAACATTACTTGTTAATTAAGTCCAGAATAGTATTTATCCATCAAAAGCTTAAAGTAATCAATGTCTGGGTTTAAATGTCTGTCTCTGAATGCAAATGGTCCTAATAACCCTACTAAAAGAGGAAGGTTACTCAAATACCTAGCATCTAATAAAGCTGACATTATATTTTTGCAAGAAACGCACATTATTCAGAAAGATCTAGAAAAAATGGCTTTTAAAGGTTATAGTATTCTAGCTAAATCTCATTTCCAAACAAAGAGAAGAGGAACCATGATTTTGTGGAAAAATACATTACCAATACCTAAAATAATTAACAGTTTCTCTGATAAAAATGGTATGTTGTGTCTAGTAGTATTGGAATTGAATAAGAAATATTTTACTTTAGCAAAAATGTACTGGCTACCTGGTATTGGTGCTAAATCTGCAAACAAATATTTGGAAATAATAACAGCAAATTCTAAAGGAGATATCATTTTGGCAGGTGATTTTAATTGTATTCTATCATCTAAAGATACCACTAATGTCAGCAATATTAAGATACCTGCATCAGCCAAAAAATTGACAGATTTTGTCTCATTATATAACCTAAAAGACATATGCATGATCAAAGAGCAGAGGTCTCTCAATTTTACTCACTTTTCTTATAGATATGGTACACAGACAACTATTGATAAAGTGTTTATATCTGACAGCCTATTATCTAAGACTCAAGATGTAGTGATTACATCATGCCCTCTGTCAGACCACAATGCCATACTATTTAAAATTAAAATTAAACCAAACGATCTTATTCATTGGCAGAGACTACCAGCCTATATTATTAAGATAAAAGAATGGTTTATAAAGGAAGTAAACTATTATATTGAACTTAATAATAATAATAACACAAATAAAGTGTTTATTTGGGACTCTTTAAAATCTTATCTATATGGGAAAATAAAAACCTGGTATTTACATAAAAGGAAAGAATGGGACAAAGAATTATTAAATCTACAATTAAAAATTGACACTTTAAAAAAGAACTTACACCCCAAAGAATTGGGCTCGAATCTGGAATTACAACAACTAAATCTCGAATATTTAGAAATTCTTAGTCATAAAGTAGCAATTAATTTAGAGAGGTTAAAATTACAATTTTATTCATCTAATCCAAAACATATGCATAGACTAGCAGCCAAAACGAAAAGTTTTCACAAGAGTAAACACATAATTGAAATATTAGACATATCTAAACACAATTCAAAACCTTCTTCAGAGCTAAAAGATATTTTAGAGATTTTTCGTTCATATCATGAAACAATGAATAAAGCAAACTTAAACTTTACTAATAATAGTTAAAAAATAGAATTTCTAAAAAACAATATAAATAATAAACTTAATAAAGAACAAAATAATAGATTACTTAAATCAATATCATTAATAGAAGTTAAAGAAAGAATACAAAATCTTAAAAATAATAAAGCCCCTGGTCTTGATGGCATAATAGGTGAATTATATAAAATTTTCCCTGATTCCGCTTTGAAGATATTAATGAAAGCACTTGAGGAAGTTCGAATAAGTGACAAACTTTGTCCTTCTTGGAAATATTTGCTAATTTCTCCCATTCTAAAGCAAGATAAGGACTCTAAATTTGTTTCATCATATTGTCCTATTTCCCTATTAAATATAGATTATAAAATATTTACATCTATTTTAGCAAACAGATTAAATCAAATGATGCCGACTTTAATAAACAACGATCAAACAGGTTTTATACTGAACAGAAAAGTTCAGGATAATACTATTAGACTTTTAACTTTAATAGATTTTGCAAATAAAAAAAAAAGAATTATCACTCTTCAGTCCAGATCTAGATAAAGCATTTGATTCTATTAACTGGACATACTTATTTATGGTATTAAAAGAATATAATTTCTCCTCAGAAATCTTAAACTTGTTAAAAAAAATATATATGAAGGTTCTATAGCGCATATTAAAATCGGTGCTTTTTTATCTGGCCCACTTCAAATTCTAAAAGGCACTAGACAAGGTTGCCCTTTATCCCCACTACTATTTGCATTAGCAATAGAACCATTTGCTAATTTTATAAGAAACAATATAAACATAAAAAGTGTTGATGTTAATGAGAACTATTCTTCTAAAATGTTACTCTTTGCAGATGATATCTTATTAACTATTGGAAATATTGATTCATCTATTGATCACATTATCAGATCATTAAAACTCTTTGAGGAAATCTCAAACCTTAGATTTAACCAAAACAAAACAGAAACTATTCTCATCAATAAAAAATTGAATAACACTCTATCTAATTACAATAACTTTAACTGGACCAATGATAAATTGAAATATCTAGGGGTTCATATTCTGTCTAAATGGAAGGACACTAAATATAAATTATAAAATTTTATTAAATAAAATCACAGAATACATTAATAGATGGAAGAAAATGTTCTTTACTATAGAAGAAAGATTATCTCAGATAAAAATGATTCTATTACCAAAAATTATTTTTTATCTTCAAACATTATTGGCTCCTCCTTCTAGAAAACAACGTAAGCACATAAACACTATATTAATTAAATTTCTATGGTATCCTCAAAAACCAAGGATTAAATATGATTGGCACTATAAAAACTGGATTGAAAGAGGGATTGCTTTTCCAAATTTTGAGCTTTATGCTGATGCTATTATTCTTAATATAACAAGTCTGTGGTTAAGTCCAAAATACCATTCAAATTGGAAAAATTTACACAAAACAATACTATTAAGTAATTTTGACAAGTTTTTCAAAAACGTATATTGTTCTGAAAATATTAAGCTATTTATAGTTATTAAAGAATTCTTCTTCAACAATGAGCAGGAAAAATCACATCTTATTCCTATAATTAAATATATCTTGCAAAATTTAAAAAGTAATGAATAAGAACCTTTTGAACAACAATTTGTCCATTCTAATGTTTCCAATAATCTTAACCAAGGGATGCTTTGATTCCTTTAACATGATGAAAATAAAAACTATGGAAGAAAATGGGTTATTATTCTGGCATCAGTTTTTAGGAACTAATAATATTCATGATACTACCTACCTTTTAGCCAGGTATAATTTCTACCAAAAATAACTGGTTAAATATTCAAATCTTCAGAGAATTTATTTTAACAGAATTTAAAAGACATCATTTTCCTGCTATAACAGACCCCCCAAAAAATTATCCATCTTCTTTGACTTTACCAATATAGGCTATAATAATGGTATCTCATTGTCAAGATTTTACAACATTCTTAGATCAGATCTAATAATATTAGATGACAATTTATGGAAATATATCAACAATTTCAACAACTCCCAAATACATATAAATGATAAAACTTTAATTCTCAGATCTGTTTACCATACCTCTTCTTCCACATATTGGAAAATTTGTACATGGAAATTCATTCATAGAAGTTTTATTACACCAAAAAAAGCCTCTAGAATAAGACAGAAAGATTTTAATAGATGTTGGAGATGCGAGGAGCTAATAGATGCCGACCGGGCACATATGTTTTTAGAATGCAGAACAATAACCACATTTTGGATGGAGTTTAAAAATTTTATTAAAGCTTTGTGGTCGGACAGATGCGAGATCTCTGATTCTATGATACTTTTTAATGCACCAATGCCAAGGTATGTTCCACTGAATCAAATGAACCTCCTTTGGACTCTACTTGCTATAGCAAGAAAAACTATTACTAGAAATTGGAAATGTAAAAATAACCTCTCATTTAAGGAATTTATATCTTTTACTAAGATTATTTGTAGTAGGGAATTACAAACAGCTATGTTACACTCCTCAAACATGACTCATAAACAAATTGCCTGGATAAAGCTTAAAAAACTATTAGACAAAATGTAATGTTATTGAAGATTAGGTATGTATTTTGGACTTTGTATATAGTTTTTGTAAAAATTTGATATTACGTTGTTTTTTCTTGTTAAAAATTGTAATTACACTCTTGAAAATCAATAAAAAAATATGAGAAAAAAAAAAAAAGAAAAAGTCTGTGGTTAAAGGGCAGCTCGTTCGAGCTGCACGGATGATCACCACAATCGAGAACTTTGACCAGGAATGTTCGAATCTGAAACAAATGTTTCTCAATAGACAATATCCTCATTATTTTCTGGACCTCGTAGTGGAAGAAGTTAGTATAAAAAAGATCAAATGGTTACTTTAAACGTATATTAAAGAAAAAACATCACAATTCCTTATCAGATGGAACTCATCTCCAGCTTATAACAAGAGAACGGTCTAACACCGAAAATTACAACTTGGCCTGTATATTATGATTTTCCTTGGATTTTGCTAGTATCAAAGAAATTATTTTGAAGAATTGGAACATACTTAATGAAGATCACTCATTAATATCTAAATTAAGCTTGGAGCCTAAGGTTATATGGAAGAAAGGTTCTAACTTCAAAGACATATTTCAAAAGCATAATTATGCCAATTTGACAACTTTCCTTAGAGGAATGGGACAATGTGGCAATTGTCCATATTGCCATTATATGATTTCAGGCATAACAGCATGCATTAATGGAACTAAAATTCACACTAAGGATAAATACAACTGCAATTCCAAAGGGGTCATTTATGTGGCAGTTTGCCAGGCTTGCCTGTCCTTTTACATGGGCAAGATGGAGTGAAGGCTAAGAGATAGAGTTTACGAACACTTAAGAAGTATCAATCTGCATAAGGAAGATAATGCCTTAGCGAGGCATCTTATGGAACATCCTGAACATAAATTTTGCTTTAAAGTAATCCATTAAATCAAGCAAGACATCCGGGGGGGACCATTCAATTTATTGCTGGAAAAAAGCGAATTATTATGGCAGATTAGGCTTAATGCCTTTACTTATCCAGGCCTTAATGAGAAATGTTCACTAATGTGTCTTTTAAAATTAAGAAGCTTAGAGAGGTAATTGATAGGTAATTTTATGTAAAAACGGTATAATAGAGATTTGAATAATCAATTGGTAGAATTATCTGTTTATGTTTATATATATAATATATAAATATAAATAAAAAATAAAAAAATAAAAAATAAATATAAGAAATAATTTTTTAATAATTACTAGATAATTTAATTTCTATAACCTTCCTTATTGTCTGGAATAGAGATATTTAACAATAATAACAATAAAAATAATTGTAACAATTTTATTACCTCTGAAACTCATTAAATTTAATAATTAATAAATTTAGATAAATAATAATTTTTAACATACAAATAAGTAATCAATTTATTTTTAAGGCAAAATAATTTTAATGTATTGGCTTTTTATATATATTTTTCAATTTTTTGATTTAATAATTACATATGTTGAGTTGTAATTAAGCCATATCATAGTTGTGATTCAAAAGGATCACAACTTATTTAATAAACAAAAGGGTTTATTATTTTATTTCAGAGATTTCTGCACATCACTCATCCATTCAAAATGGAAGGCTTTCATCTATATATCATTCATTTAATTTTTTAACTCTCTGGTTATGATTTATTAGGTTATAATATATTTATTTCTTAACATGCAAATGTGAGTACTTTTAACATAAATAATAAATTTCAGGAATAAACTTATTATGTTCAATTTAGCGAACATTTATATTATTCATATTAATGTTTTCAAGAATGTAGCAATAGTGTCACTTTAAGAAATTCCATCATGGGTTTGAATTTTGGCGGGTTTCCTAAGGAAGGCTTGCCATATAAACAAGTATGCACTACTTTTAAGATGTTTGTCAGTTTATCTGAAGAAGTCTAACCATTGAGTTAGATGAAAAGCGTTGTATAATTTTGTTAACGTTTAATTTTATTACAATAAAGCATGCGAAGTAGTGGTTGCCTAAGCGGATCTGTTTGCAGTTAAGATTTACAATTTCAGCAGGAAGTGTTGAAAGAGCATTGTCAAGAGGTAAGCGCCAACACTAAAAGTATAATCGATCTGCAAGCTCATGGTGCAAATTAAGGCAAATGTGGATGAGCTTAAAAATCATTCAAGGTGCAACACACTGAATGCTTTGGGATTGTCCAAATGCATAAAAGACATAACTCTTACATTTATTTAGCTGGAACTGAAGAATTTGCTGGGAGAGTTACAAACCCATGTCATTAAGCATGCACACAGGGTCCAATCAAAACACGTTAATGCAAGTCAAGCAAGATATCTAATTTTTGAGTGCTTGGACTTTACTGACATGGAAAAGATTCTACAAAAAGCTAGAGAACTAGCCAATAATTTGAAACTAACAGGTCACCCTGTCAAGACTGTGCCTGATTCTGGTGCTGCACTTTTTAAAGTACATACAAACTTTTCAGTTTCTTCTACCTGCAGATGCCGAAGGTTTTTTTGCATTACTGGGAAGCAGCAAATGTATCACAGACATATGCAGCAGTGGTGAAATCAATGGTGGCAGATAATATGAGACAGGATTAGCAACTATTGGCATGGGAATTAAATCTCCTACAGCTAAGGATTGAAAATACATGGGCACCCTTTTCTCAAAACCCTCTAACTGTGGTGGAGCTTGACTGAAACTATTCACACCACTGGATTCGACTAACACTCCCCTGTAGCAGCAATGAGTCAGACACAGGTGGGATGGAGTATGGAATTCAGTGGGTCAGATGTATCCTCAGAGGAGTTGCAAGAAACAGAGTCCAGATGGATCTCATCATTACCAGTACCAGCTGATCACGCTAATGAAGAAATTGTGATAAATGCTTAGTGGACTTAATTAATTGCTACTCAAACTTTGCATTCAGTGGAAAAAGGAACAAGGGTTGGGGTGTAGGGAGAACAAAGAAAGAAAAAAGGAAAAAAAATATATACATATATACATATATACTGCAGTGAATAATGTGATTTGATGCACTTGTTGGCATGGATACTACCTGCAGCTTTTCTTTTTTGTTTAGTGCACCATGGTAATGCAGATTGTGTTCTGGTGGCTTATTTAATGACAAGTTAATATCCCCCACGGGTATGCTGGTGGTATTCTTTATTCGATTTACCTTTGGTGATGGAATCTAGCTCAATCCCCCCTCCCCCTTCTTGTTTATGTATATGACTTCTCTTTAGATCATCAGTTTTGCAATGTGTAAAACATTGTTAGGATGACATAAATTAGATGACTGTTACTATTCTGTCATGTTTTGAAGAGTAAAAGACATTGTTGTCATTAAGTTCTACTGAGAAACAATCCAATGGATGTATATCATGTACTGAAGAAGATACAGTTTTGTTGTACTATAAATGGGTATATGTCATTTAATGTTGCAGTGACCACTGAAGAGTAAAAATTAGACTGTAACTAGGTTAAAGGGGGTGATTACCTGCTTATTTGCCTTATTCTTATATTGGTATTTTGGGGAAAATCCAAGGCCACTGAGTGGTTAATAAACAACTTAAATAAGGCCTTGAACTCATTTAAATCCTGTCTACAGTCACACTGCTTAACCCCTAGCTGTAAAAAAGTACTAAATCTATGTTCTTTGGTACCCCTCTGAAAAACTAGGCCTACCTATTCCATCAAACCATCACCTTGGGAACAGTTTGCAACTACAGGTACCTTGGCATCTGTTTAGAGTCCACCCATTACTAAAAATGCCTTATCCAACTTACTAAAATCAAAGGTTATAATCTCCTCTTCTGGGATGGAAAATCTCTTATTTTCTCAGCATTACTGCCAGAGCAGCAGTTTGTAAATGTACGTCCTTCCCCAGTTCGAATACAGCCTTCCTCTCACTTCATCCTTTTCAAAGGAAAAGTCTGTCCTCCCTTTAAACAAATGCAGACAAAATCTGTATACTCATTACCCTCCCAAAATAGAACACTACTAGCATAACCTCTCCAAAGCTAAAGCCTTTCCATCCCTCAAAGAATACCATTCAACCAGGCTCTTTTCTTTTCAAACCTATCACTAAATAAACTTTCCCATATTTTGCACTAAGAATTCCAGAGCAACAACTGCCAGCCTATAGCCTCAGGTCACTGTCTTACTCAACAGTTCAGCTACTAAATCCGTTGTCCAACCTACAAATCACAGAATGCACCATCTCGATAATCACTTCAAAAATATGTGATTCCATCATTGACAACATAAATTCCACCCAAGCACTCAACAACTTCAGCATTGGACTAAAACATTTTATTGACAGAGTCTCTTAGCACATGCTTCCAAAATAGCTCCAGCACCTAAATTCACTCCACCTCTCACAAGGATGGAATTACCATAAATAAACTTTACCAATTACCAACAACAAAATTATTATGAATTACCAACAACAAAATTGCCATAAACAAACTTTACAACAAAAGGATGAAACTGTTGCAGAAAAGGGGAAAATCCCAAGATGCAAAAAACTCTCTTACCAGCCTCAGTAATAAGCTGAGATCCCTCATAAAATCCTCCAAAGCTAGTTAACGAAAATAAAATTGTCAAAGATTCCAAAGACAACCACAAGGCATTCTATAACTATAAGGTACCGGAATAGAGTCCCCAACACTGGATAAAGTAACCAGCGACAATTAAGAAGGAATGAATAGGGTGTCTAATGGAGCTGAGAACTCATGCCTGATTTCATGTAGGATACAGCCGGGGATGTTATCAGGTCCCATGGAGACTGTATTTTTTTGCCTTTGAGATGACATTAAGGACCTGCTCCCTGGGGATGAGGGGAGGGGGGGCGGGTGCTGGTGAATGTCCTGGTTTACTGATGGGGGGACAGGAGGGAGAAGTCTTCACTGAACTTGTCTGCCAGGCAAAAGGAGAATCTACTGAATAAACCCCAGGTGTGTAAAGCTCTTCCTCTGTAACAATAGCTGCAAGTCCTCCTGAGAAATTATTCACTGGCCAGATTAATAAAGCTGTCAGTTTATGTTATACAGAAACATCAGGGATTACACCTGCATGACCATCTGAACAAGGTATGCTATTTAAATGTTTGGTTTCAAATGCTAGTCTTTCTACATCTGACTTTCATGTATACTTCTGAGTCATACTTCATACATGGTTATTGTGCTTTATGATGTTCACAGGTGATTCTCTGTTCAGGTCCATCAATGTGGAATTGCCACTTCCTGATGTCAGGGGATCTGCACTCTCTGATGATGATGGTAATGGTGGGATGAGCTGGTAAAGTCAGGGAGTACAATGTGTGTGCTGAACACAGGGAATGTGAGCACGTCATCCCTACATAGGCTATGGAAAGAGTCTCTGTGCCTGCAGGCACTCAGTAGATACACCACACAGGCAGGATTCGTTAATGGGGATACTAGCAGTCAGGGAAGTGTAGTATCCCCTACCAGACACATGTCAGCATTTGCACTTACCACTTTGAGTGTGGGGGTGAGCAGGGGTGTAACTTCTGGTGCTTGATGAAGACATAGTCACTGCCCTTCTGCTGAAGCTGGTGCTTTAATGGCTACAACCCAGTATATGTGCAGAGCCATCAAGGAGGTACAGGCTAGTGCCACCATAGCCATGGTGGAATTAATAAGGCTAATGCAGGGTGTGCAAGATGAACTATGGGAGTACATGTCCAATATCTGTGATTGTTTTGATAGACTTAATCACATACTTCAGTGTACCATGTCGTCTCAAGTTCACTTGCCATGTATGAGCCACTGTCCATAAAGCCATTCCAACACTACCTCCACGGATAGTAGCCATTGTGGTCATGGATGACCTAGATTATGCTGATACAGCACTAGCACTTCCACAGCTGCATTGTGGAGGTAGTTATGGCCGGAGAGGACACCCCTCGGGTTGTCTCAGTCATGGCAGTGGCATGTCTGGCAATGAACATTTTTCATGGCCATAGAGCATGCCAACATTTAGTCAGGGCCATTGTATGACCAGTGCAGCTCAAAGCAGACCTAGCTGTCATGGGTGGGTGCATGCGCAGTTGCTCTGCCTTCTATCATGAATGCTCTTGACCTCCCCAGAAGATTAATACACAGGGCTGCAAGTACTGTTGAGGATATGTGCCAACAGACACATAATCACACCAGCATATCCCTTGTACATCACACACACCCACACACACACACACACACACACACACACACACACACACACACACACACACACACACACACACACACACACACACACACACACACACACACACACACACACACACACACACACTTCCAGTGACCCTGGCCACACTGACCTTTCACAAAATCTTTTAAGTGACTGGTCTCCCCATGAACTCATGGTCCACACACACAAGTGCAGTCTTGTTTTAAAATACCCTCAACACACACATTTCTCCGTGAAAGGCATCCACAGATGTGATTCCCTCCCCCACCTGTACAAATGATGATAACTGTGCCCTGTCCTTTGTATATTGCTACTTGGGTTGCCTATGTCTGATGCACAGTGTTCATTGACTCCTCCTCTGGGTCAGCCTCCACTGCCTCATATGCTGGCAACTGCTTTTCTTACAACAGCCTCCTATGCTGTAGCTGCTTCCTAAGTATGATATTGTGTAACACTGCACATGCTGAAAATGTTTCTGCACACATGCTAAGTTCATATTGCAGGGGCCACCCTGATGAAACCAAACAGCAAAGGTGTGCTTTTAGAAGCTCAAAAACATTCTCAGTAATGTTCTTTGTTTATGTTTGACATAGATTTACTCCTGATCTGCATTGTTCTGTGGATTTCTGATGTGTGTTATTATCCAGGGTTGCAGAGTGTATCCAGCACAATGAATAAGATGCCCCTGGAAGAGTCACTCATGAAAAAGTTGGTATAGGTCATAGGTATTGCCACATGTGGGAGTAATGATAATGCACTTAGTAGCCTGCAGGCACATTTTAGATGATACCCTGTTTACTACAGACCATATAGTAGTTGGTGGAGTGATACCCTTTATGGTTCCCAGTTTACCAGGTAGGTCTTTTATTTTAAAATAGGTGCACTTATAGCTCCTGGTACCCCAGGGAGATGTTTTTGTTCAGGAATGCCTGCCTGGTTGTGCTGAGTTGCACTGTGTCAGGTGTGTGTGTGTGTGGGGGGTAGTGAATATGACATACGAAGGAGAAAAAGTGAAGTAATAGATGTTTTAGGTAGGGGAGGGGACTGTAATATTTATGTGGGAGGGGTCAGGTTTTCACTCTCTTTGTCACGGGTGTTTGTTTGCACCTTCATGACCTTCTGTTTAAAACTAGGATTGTAGAGGTTATTGAGGCAGTTTATGGGCATAAAGTTGTCCCCTTTCCTTTATCCTAAAGTATTGGTGGATGCAATTAGGTTTATACTAGGCTACTTGCCCTTGTAGGCCATTTTAAGCCTAGCCAAGTACCCCATGTGAGAATCAAACCCTGCACCTTGTGTCTGCAAGGTAAACACCTTAACCATTCTGCCATCCTCTCACCCTGGGAAATCACTGTTGTGTTCTAATATGAGAGGGAGTGGTATGGTGGTATGTAATGTGACTGCTGTAGGGTGAGGAGTGTGGACATGTAAACAGTTTTCCAGTGTGAATATATGTTATTCATGACCGTTATTGCTTCGTTTAGACCAAGTTAATTTCTGCATTATTCTGTTATATTGCCTTGGGTGAACAGTCTGAGAATGTTGTCAGTTCTAATATGAATGATAGGCTAGAACTAGTTGTTGCAATATATTTATCATTTACCTAATAAGTAGTCAACAGCGGAGCGACCAAGGTACAGAGAGTCTCTGAATCCTTTAGCATAAAACTGTATATTTATTGCCACAAATAAAATGGTGAGCACTTTCGCATTTAAGCTTCATCAGACACTTCAGAATGGAACTGCAGCCTGTCTGGTTTGCTGGGCTGATGTGTTGATTTGTCAGGTCAGTGAATTGCCCGGGGATCCTTCTTATTCCACAATGGCTACGCCGTTCTTCTGAGGTTGCATTATACAAAGCCTCAAGGAGTCAAACCTAGCCCAACATAATCATAACAAAAAGTTGAAAAGGCTTTTGAGTGTCTGATGAAGCTTAAATGCAAAAGCGCTCACCATTTTATTTGTGGCAATAAATATACAGTTTTATGCTAAAATATTCAGAGACTCTGTGCACCTTGGTCGCTCCGCTGTTGACTACTTATTTGGTATATCTATTTTTACTTCGTTTGCACAATGGAGCATTTATCCTGTGGATTATTTGGTACTTTTTAGTTATATTTATCATTTGGTTGTGTGTTTAATATTTTGCTAATAGGTTATGAAGCCTGGCAAATTATTATGTTGGTCACACAACTGTTTGGTTTTGCTTATTGTGTCTTAGGTAAGGGGGCAGGTGTTCATGAGCAAACTATGTTTTCTATTTCACATATTACAGTGGAAATATGACACTTGAGGAAGGATTGTTATATCAGAAGCTGTTAGTCCATATTTTCAATGTCCTTTTTTGTTGATTTCAGTTTATGCACCTTGTCAGTACAGAGATAGATTCTTCCTTTAAATTTTACATACCTTATCTGACTTTAATAAGCATGTTTTTGTTTTGGGCTGGTAATGAAATTTAAATTTATGTCCCCCCCTTGGATTATTTTGCCTCATAAGAACAGAAATATATGATTGCTGTCAGATATTTATTAATGTATATGACATATTTGAGTCTTATTATGCTTTACAGCCAACAAGGATAGAGTTCACTTTCTTTTCATTTTCAAATAGATTGTGATCAGTGACTGACTTTTTTGTCAAGAATCTTTTAAAGATACAACTTCATATATAAATCAAAACTTACATGCTTAGTCTATTAATTAACTTAAAAATAATGCAAACATACGATAGAATTGATAATAGCTAGGATTTAATTTCACTATTATTGCAAAATATGGAGAAAGAAAAAAAATAACATAGTATTAATTCATCATTTGTATTACATCAAGATGAGGATATTAGATGAACTGCATTTAAATATTTGGTCAGAGGATTCTTAATTAGCAAAGCAACCTATATTCAAAAATGCCAAGAAACACATCTATACTCTCAAAACTTGCATTTTACAGTAACAGTTACATTTAATGGATCTCTGACTCAGAAAGATTTACATCTCTGGCTATGGCACAGCATGAACTTAAATCACTGCATGCTTCTAATCTCCAACTTGTCAAATCAAGCATCCATACAAAATATGCTGAGTGGACACCTACCCTGTCAAAACATTTAGCCAATCTATTGATATTAAACCACAGTCCGAATAATATTTTGTAATTTTGAGAAGATGACAACCTTTATACACAACCACAAGATATTCTTAGTACATTATGTGAAGTGATAAATGCCTCAAAATTGTTGTATAGATAAAAGTGATATTGACAGATTTTTGGCTTTCCCCCCAAATTTATCACCAGAGAACTATGTTTTGAAATTAGACACATTTATGAAACTGGATGAAATTCTAGAAGCTGTAACATGCTTTAATTTAAGTGATGGCTTTAATGCATGCATTTTTAAGTTTGAAAAGCAGTTGTCTCCAATTTCTGACAAATGGTATGACTATATATAAAATAATGGCATAAAAAATAAACATACAAATCACTCAAAAACAATTTATGTCCTTAAACTAAATACAGATTCATGCTTAATCAATAATTATCTTATTCTACCACTGATTAATGTAGACATTAATAGGTATTCAAATACTCGATTTTGTATTATTGCAACCAGATCATCTCAAAATTCTAGCTGGCATTTAAGGAATAGTGACAGCCATGGGATAACAGCATTATGTTAGAGCCACTGTACCATAATACAAGTTCTGATAACCAGCATGGGATACCTGCACTGGATATAAGCCAGGCATTCAATTATATACATGTCTGTTTTCTGTTTGAAGTCATAAAAATAATTTCCCCAATAGGCATATTCAAGTATTCCGTAGTCATATATATTTCAGCTTCTACTTGTTTAGCAATAGTCGGGAGATCTTTCTGTTGTATAAAGATTTCTGCAGGTACTAGGCATAGTGCCTTCCATCATCCTATTTATTCATCCTATCCCTGGAAGCATTGTTCAAAATCTCTCACAACTGTAAATTATTGCAGATTAATTTACTTAACACAACTATAAATACTACCTTAATTGTGGATTATATCATCCCATATTTCCAGAATTTGATTAAATGTATCCATAATTTACTCTTATTATCAAATGTTATAACAAACCTTCAAATTATGTCAGATGTTGATAAATAAATCATTTTCCTTTGAGTATTATTAATGCTAAACTCTACTATAGCACCAAGACAATAACAAGGCATTTTTCAGGTATGTTCATAATCTCGAAAGAACAATGCAGCACTGCACTGAGCTGATTGTGAGATGTTATTGTTACTGAGGCTGAAGATATAGCTAACCTATGGGATGATAAATTTAGCTGTAACTTTACCCTAAAAGTACTATCAAAAGCTTAGAATACTGCATTGATGGGTCATGACAATATCCTTTGATGCAGCTTAAATAGCTTGAAGCATGATTTAGCCACACTGCCAACAACATTTTTTCAATCTTAGCCTTTATACAGGTTTTGTGCCAAAGGAATGGAGAATAGCTATAGTCATTCCTCTGCATAAGGGATAATCCTCCACAGACCCAGGCAATTACAGACTCATAAGTTTGACCAGCCTCATATGCAAAAACATGGAAAGACTTATCATGGAATTAATCAATCATAAAAAATCTCCAACACTAGACCCATCTCAGTTTGGAATTGTCAAGGGCAGATGATGCTTACCCAACCTGATGGATTTTTTTGAAAAAGTCACCAAAATTAATGGATGAAGACAAAATGGTAGACACTGCATACCTCAACCTGGCCAACGTTTTTGACATAATTCCCCACTCAGGTATAGTAGAAAAGCTAAATAAACTGGAAATAAACCCCTATGTCACCTGCAAGATTACCAACTGGCTCACAGATAGGATGCAGATAATTAAAATAGGGGAACTTTTCTCCACAAAGAGACTAGTCACAAATGGAATCCCTTAGGGTTTTGTGATGGTACCTCTCCCTTTTGACATCTACATTTCTGAAGTAAAAGCCAATACCAAAAGGTCTCTGAATGACTAAGTTTTACTGCAAGCTAGGAGCAGTCATTGAATCCCATATGAATTAGTCATCCTCAGGAAGATTTGTCTCAAATAAATAACTTGTGTTAAAGTCAAGGTCTGAAACTAAATGCCAAAACATACAATACTGTAAATTTTGGGAAGTAATCTACCCTACCATATTGACAATACCTCCCTAAGAGTTGACCCACTTGTTGTTGATTTGGGCACTTATGTGGACAGTCACCTGACATTTGACCAATATTTGTCTATTGTTTTAAGAAAGTCCTTCTATATTGCACAGCTTATAAACAAAGGGATTATGTCTAGATCTAGCAATGTCATTACCCGCTTTTAAGCAGCCCTCATTAGGCCAGTTATTGAATATAATACCCCCTTTAGCATATATCTCTCCAGACACATGTAACAAGGGAGGGTTGGTATAATGGATAAAGTCTTCACCTCATAGATACAAGGTCCAGGCTTTGATTCTGTGCGTGGGCTGTTGGCTTGGCTTAAAATGGCCATTCAGGGCAATTAGCTTAGTATTCACTTATGAATCTATGAGCTCATGAAGAAGTAGAATGCCCACAGAGATACAATAATAAAAGGATACAAAGCCGAAACAGCATGTCCAACATAGACCTACTCAAAGCCCTGTCACTATATACAGTATCCTACAGACTGCTAAGAGGTGACCTGTGTCTGGCATACAAGGCATCCTCCAACCCACTGATGGATTTATTGCACATCAGCAAGTCAAATGGCATAAGAAATACTCAGTCTAAGGATCTAAACCTCTTCTATAATATTAACAGAAAGGTTTGTAGGGATAGGCATGATTTGCAGAGGATACAGCTGCTATGAGACAGACTCCCAATCCACATAAACCAAAGTTCATCCCTGTCCATTTTCAGAGCAACTTGGATCTATGGAAGCAATGCTGAAAACTTTCCCCAGGACTGCCCCCTGTACTATTAATGTCAGATGTAGCTTTAAGCCATGCATGGGTCCCCTCAAAATATCTATGGTATGATCCCACTTAGTCTCATTAGGAGTAATATATAATTATTGACCATGGGATGAGTAATGCTAAACTATAACCAAATAGGATAGGATATTTTGAGCACAAAAAGGGAAATTGGCTAGGATTAAAATGGCTGGCAAGGGCAGCTAGTCTAGTACTTACCTATGAACCACTAAATCCTTCAGGATCCCTACTTCCCCACTATCTGCCAACTATAACATGCAGATTCCTTTACTTAATCATGCTGCTACTCAGCTTATCCTCTTTTCCTCTCCTGTTACTGGGCCATCTCTCATCCTACCATGACTCTATAATAGCTCCCAGCATATATCCAACTCTGTCCCAACTACCTTTTCACACCCCTTCACTACACTCTCCACACATAGCACCACATCTTTTAATGATGTCCCTCACCTGTACTCCAAATATAGACCGATCAACTCCATTTCAACTCAAACCAAAACAAAATTAGGTGGAAAAATACTCTCCAAGAAACAAGTATTAGCAATTCCCAATATATAAACATCTTTCTAGGTAGGTGGAGATATATACCCTAATCCTAGCCCCACCTATCACACTGAACATCAAGAAAATTCTCTTCCAAGCACTACTCTAAGACTACAATAGTCAACCCAAACCCTGGTAATCTAATATGTGCTCTCATAAATGTTAGGAGAATAAGAAATAAAATTGCTGAACTACATGCCTGGATTACTCAACATAAGCCTGGTATTCTTGGTGTAACTGAAACTTGGCTTAAATCCACCATCTCTCCATACCTCCCAGTTATCACTGGTGTACCACAAGGCTTTGTCCTTGGTACTCACCTCTTTAACATTCTTACCCTCCATACATCCACACAATAGGCCTCCCTAATACAGTTCACAAATGACTCCACACTAATTTGCACATCTGACAATGTAGCACACCTCCACAAATTGCTGAGGAAGCTTTAACAGTGACTGAAACATGGCTTTGTAGCTCACAACTCATGGTCAACCCTACAAAAATAACATACTACTAATGTTTCCCCCAAATCCCTCTACCATGAAAAAAAATAAATTTAAAATCCTCTCTCTTGATAATACAACCATTAAAGTCACTTCTCATAGCAAATTATTAGGGATGATAGTGGATGATAATCTTACATTCAACCTGCATATACCAAATTGCATAATAAAAACTCATCAAAAACTAGGGATGCTTTACAGTGCCAAAAACTTTCTCACCAACATAGTCAAAGCTACACTTTAAGTGTGGTTTAAGAATATATTTTTTTCATCAAGATATCTGATTAAGCAAACTGTTAAATGGTTAAATGGCCTGTTTAGGCCTTGAGTTTGGTAGTATAGGTCCAAAGGAGCAGTTTAGGAAAGATGTTAAGTTAGGTGTTGAAATAACTAAAATGGCAAAAAAAGTAAACAGATGATGTTGTGTCTAGTATGATATGGTAATCTGATAATTATGAAGCAAGCAAAGAAATGAGTTGTGTATGCTAAATGATATGCGGCATTTTTTTTCCAAGGGCCGAGTATATATCTTTTTTGAAGAAAGCACTATTGTAACAGAAGAATTGCTTGTCCATGTAGAGGATGCATGAAGATGAAGAATGGAGCACTGTGAAAGATTATATATTTGGCTAAAAAGAATCTAATAGTCACCATAAATAAATAAATAATACACGCAGAGAACATTTTTTCTGATCATTATAAACACTTCTGAAAATGACCAGAAGGCAGAGATAGGCAGAGCTCCAGTCTGCAAGAAAAAGCAACTACTAGTAATGTTACACACCTGCAAGAGATGCCCACACATTTATGAATGATATTGTCCTAGGATCTACCCCTCACATGACTCATTAATTATATCCCCACCAAGAATCCTACACTGGATGCACTCTACATGGGTACCCTAAGTATCTTCTCCCAAAGAAAGATGACCAGGCAGAGCATCATCGTTCCCTTCTTCCCGCATGCCAGTCCCTACTAGTCAAATTCAGGGATTTATCCAGCTACTGTTTTGGAGCTGGTTTACTACAGAGACTACATTTACAGTATACATACTCCCCAGGATTCACTAATCTTCTGTTTAAGACTTAATTAGTCTTACATGAAAGAGCCAGTCTAAGAGTAAGATGGCAGCACGCCATGCATATTAATGAGGGCGCGCTGCCTCAACTCTAAAACTAAAATGGAGCATGGATGAGTGTAGGGGGTGTGTCGTATTGACGATCAGTTCAAAAATCCACTCCTCTGCAAGTTTGAAACTTGGGAAATGTCTCGTTACATGAGCAAGTCCACTCACATGTGTACATTCTAACACTAAACTCCCCCCATATAGTAAACCCTGTACAAATATAAAAAGTAAAAGGAAATGTTTTTTTTTTTCATTTCCGATATAGCTGCCCATATTTGCGTGTGTTTGTGCAGGTTTGCCCATTGCTTAGATACAGTTAGCAGTTTAGACACCGAAGAGGATAATAAGAAAAATATATGCAAATTAAGTGAAATAGCAATAGCATAGTGGTTAGAGCCTTTGCACAAAGAGGAGGCATTCCCGGTTCGAGTCCCACCACTACACTTTTCATTTTCTGATGGAAATCTGTATACAAAAATATTTCCTGACATGTACTATTTAAAGTTGTATAAAAAGCATTGAAATGTTATATGTAGTAGTGAATGAATTTTATATATATATATATATATATATATATATATATATATATATATATTTATAGGAAGGTGAAATGGCTATGCATACTGATGCATGAGTAACTTATTTTAAGCAATGTAAAGCACTGCTTAGCATATTTTACCAGTATTGAGCATATTTATATTTAATGGCACGTAGCTGAGCACTGCGTTAACTAGCACAATGTCTGTGCATGGAGCTGCGCCTCACACAAACTAATGCAAACAGAACATGTTTGCTTGTAGCTGCACACCGCGCTAACCAGCGCAACATTGGGAAACGTCAGGTAACATCGAGCAACGCTGAGCAAAGTCAGGCAAAGTTGAGCAAAGATGGCTAAACACGGCCACACCTCCTTTACTGTACCTTAACCATTCAGGTCTGGCCAGTAGGAAAATAAAAAACATTGACAGGGCTCGAACTTGGGATACTGTGCACTATAGTCACAGTACATAACCATTAAGCCATGACAGCATTTCATAACCATGCACTTTCAACAGACACATATCTATCAAAGGAATATTAAACATTGCTAACATCAGCTAAGCAGGTGAGCCTACAGCTGAGTTTTTTCAGAACTGGCCAATCACAAATAAGTGCGGGAAATGAGGCATATTTAAGCATCACAGGCGGGAATACTTGCCATAACTGGTTGTAGCTCCCTTCTGCAGTCAGCATGGCCGGTGTTGGAGAAGGCACTGGATTTCGAGTACAAAGTTGGGGCATTGAGGAGACCAAAGTAATGGTTTGGCTCCTTGTCCACAATCATGAGGAAAGACTCCTGCGGGGCCAGTGCCAGGGCACCCAATACAAAACAGAGACCTGGAACTCTCTAGCTCGTGATCTCACCAGTGCCACTGGCATTCCTCGGACTGGTGAGCAGGTCAGGCACCATCTAACCTGAAGTGACGTAAGAAGGATCAACTGGACCAGTGGATCCAGGAGGCCTGTGGGATGGCAAATGCCCCAGTATTGAGTATGTAGCCATTGTATTAAGTATTAAAGAATTGCTATTCTTATCTATACTATGGATGGGTATGTCTCATTATCACTGCATTTACTTCACAGCTGCAGGTGTCCGGGCTATGAATCAGCAAGCCTATGAAGATAGGCTGCAAAGGCTGCATCACCAGGCAGGTTAGTAACTATTGTGCATGTACTGTTATATAAAATAAATGAGAGAGCTTTCAAAAAAGTTTTTTAACCCAATAAATAAAGGTATAATAATTCTTTAATAATTATTCTGCATGTACTGTTATATAAAATAAATGAGAGAGCCTTCAAAAAGTGTTTTAACACAATAAATAAAGGTGTAATAAATCTTTAATAAAGGTATAATTCCTGGAGTGTGTCTGTGTGATTTTCTTCGATATGTTGTTGTACTGTTGCATTTTAGAAATAGTACTGTTGTATTAAGTAGTGTTAGTTAACCCACATTTGGGTAGGCCCATATAAAGTGGGTGGAGGGAGTGCCAGTAGCTTTTATGTATATTTACAGCCCTTAACTGTTGGTTCATGCCCAGCATGTACAGGTTAATCTGGCACACGAGTTGCTGCCAGAAATGTCAGTGTGCTGCCAGAAATGTAGGGAGTTGTTAACATATAACTGATAATTTCACCTGAACATATCTAGATAATTATATGAAAGTAGAGCTGTCAGTGTACCATCTCAGCAGTAGTGTGTGTGAGCAACTCTCAAAATATGTAGCAGTAACATCTATATCATGGACAGTTTTTATGTCAGATACAGCTCATGTATATAATGATCTAGCAAAATCCAATTGCACAATCAAAGGACATTGGGAGTGTAATAATACATATAAGGGACATATAACTGCAGTTAATAGGAATGTAGTGTAAACTAGAAGGATATATAAGTTGTTAATTGAGCTACCTTTTCCACCCTACTGTATGTGCATAAAAAATGCAATTCCACACCTCAATGGGTACGTCTAATCTCAAAACATTTGTTGGGACATATGTCATATTGGTTTATAAATATTTGCATTCATGTCTATGCATGTGCCCTGTTCAAATACCACAACATTGGTGGTCTGTTACCATCAATTAAACCTGCATGCTGTTGTAATGTCCACTTTTGTTCTATATATGCATGTGTTATGCTTGCTTTTCAACTGTTGAAACTCTGGTGTGTTGGGTTAATGGGAATACTTCTGCATGCTGTTATAACTAACTGGGAATGCTGTTGACTGTTACTAACCCATATCTTTATTAAATTCTCCAAAACATAGTTCATATGGGCAGGCCGGTCCCAGCGGACCCACCTGTCCCACCTCAGCTGGCCATGGCACCTGGCACCAGCAGGTCCGGTGCCCAGCCTGGGACCTCCTCCTCCATTGGCCCTGTGCCATCTTCAGGTGGAAGCACTACAGGGGATGGGGGTCACCCCCCCTGTGCAAGCATGGGTGGAGGAGGGCCACCTATCATCCTTCAAACGGTCTGGGCTGTGGTGCATAGAGAGATTGAGCATTCTGTTGCAGAACCTCTACGCCAGCTTGAGGCACGAGTGGCGCAACTCCCGGGTCAGCCTTTCCCTCCTACACAGCCCCCAGCTCAGCCACCCTCTGGGCTGTGAAGGTGCAGTGGTGACTGCCCATGGGTGGGGATCTCAGTTCCGCTGTTGCCATCTGTGGGCTCATGGGCTTGCAGTTTCCAAACATCCCTCCCCGTCAATGGTGTTCACCCAAAACATGTGTCATATTCTGCCCCTGTATGTGTCTTGTTTGTCTTGTCTTTTTACCTCCCCATCCTACCTCACCAAATATACCTATTTCCCCTACCCCACATTCCACTCTCATCTGAAAAAAAAGGGCAATCTGCTCCCAAAAAAAAAAATTACGCCCCATACATAGCTGCCCATTTTGCACACATACCCTGGACAAATAAAATGTAATTTAATTGGCATTACAACATACTTTGTTGTCCTCACCCCTCTCTCAGGGGTTGAAGGTTTCATGTTTTCCTCCAAATGTATTCCATATGCACAGCTGTTGCTGTTAAAGAAATGGGCAGCTATGGACTTTCCCTACACCCATCCTGCACATCGTGAGCTATTTTCCCTACTATCTTTCCCTCTTTGTGCCCCTTTTTACCACTTTCCTATCTCCACATTTTTCTTTTCTTTGAAAGAAATGAGCACGGGGGTTAGTAGGAGTAAGCATTATTAAGCAGTAGTTAGCGGGTTTGCACGAGTGTGTGCTTGTTTGCGCTTAGCTAAGCATTGCGCAAACCCACACAAACCCACTTACAACTGCTTAAAAGTGCCTTAGTCACTCTGTATGTGAGGGCCCTTGTTCTGTTCAGCAGCAAAATAAAACACCTCTGTCAGTCTCAAACTCGGGACCTTGTACACACTACACTGCATGAAGTACCACTAAGCCACGGTAGACATACAACGAGTTGGTGCTGAAATAAATATATCATGCATCAGAATGAGTGAATGTAAAGGAAAAATAGGAATGCCATACCACACAACTTGTTCTGTGGATCTTTACCAACAGTTGTTGTGGGATTACATTACATGACTGTGATAAGAAAAGCAGCCATTCTAGCAGGAAATAATATTACACCATCACTTTACAACCCCCACATAGTATCACAGCAGGACAAACACTGGCATATCTGTTTAGGGCAGAGGCCATACCTCCCAACTGTCCCTAATTTTCAGGGATGTCCCTGATTTTTGAAACAAAATTTAGTTCTGCCCCTCTGAATCCCTCCAAAAACTACTGACTTTGGCCAGAAAGGTGGTGAATTACAAGTAATGAGTAATGAAAATAATTAAGAGTTAGACACTTCTTTTACTTCAGAAATGGTGTATTAATCCATATGTTCTGGTTCTCACAAAGTCTCAACTTAATGGCACTAATATTTTAAAGGTGTCCCTGACTTTTTCTCTACTTTTCCCTGAGTCTGTTCAAATATGTACCTGAGTGTTTGAGAGGTCTGGCAGAGGCAGAAACACAGAGGTATAGCAGCCTTTCTGCTGTTACACACTGTGCAAATAGCTTTGGAAGGAGTTCCGGAAGCATACCCTTATGTAGGAATACAACACTGAAATACAAAAGGATGTAACCATGTACTGGTAGCAACCAACTGTAACAATGCCATTGCTCTATTGCTGAAAAGACATGTGTGGTGCACAGACAAAAAATAACAGGCTATGCTCTGGCTACCATGTGGATAGGTTCACAGTTGCCAGTTACGCAGACAGACAACTTGCCTTGATAAACTAACATGTACACAGCAACCTTGTAAGTCCAGAAAGATAAAATTCACACAATAATATGTATGCTCTCTATATTTCTGCACCCCTACCCAAGTGTTGAATATACCTATATGTGCAGGGTTTACCAAGGATGTAGGTAAGCATATTCACAGTACTGAAATGTGTCCAGTTTTTTTGAGCGGTCAGTGCTAATGTCAACACTAAAAAAGCACAAACTGTTTAGAACTGAGTAAATGAATATTCACAGTATAGCAGTTCACAAACAATTCTTGTGCCAAAGGAATACATCTCAATAACTAGCTTTGTATGGCAGTTAATTGTAAAATTTGAAAAGAAAGTACATCCTCCCATGTATCTTGGGTTAGCATTTTGAGGGGTGAGTACATTTCTACACTGACAAGTGTGTACTGGAAGCAGCAACATTTAGGTCTGAGTACAAAATGTAAATCACTGGCTACACCCCTGGCTTCTGATGTAAGAACTATACCAAACTTCTATCTTAAACAATGATGTCCACAGCAAACAAGGATGATCTCCATCTTGGAAAGCTGAAAGGGTCATGCCTACCTGAGTTAGCAATTTATAGTACTGGGTTGCTATGACAGTGATTACTGCAATTACTACACAGCAGGCTGCATGCAATTAGCAAATAGTGGCCACTAATTGGTGCAGAGGCCATCACATGCTCATGTGCAAATACCTACAAAAGCAGGTTGCAATCACTGTCAAACAACTCAATCACTCAATTGCAGAGACTGACAGAGAGAGACAGAGAGAAAGAGAGAGAGACAGAGGAAAAGGAAAAAGAAAAAGAAATAATACCAAATCATACAAAGGAAAGGTATGTGACACATATGTATTTACTGGCATGTAGTAGATTTTTTTGAAGAGTGGTCTACATAATGTGAACCATTCATATGTGGCAGCAGTACTTATCTATGCACACATGTCCTGTTTAACTACTGCTATGGACAATACAGTGTGTACCTGTAGGCAGTGGGACATACCTGGGAAATGTGTAGCTCAGCATTAAATGCCAAAAATCTGATCCATGTTGTCTGTGTTCTGTACAGTAGTGTGGCCAATGGCTGTTGGGGGGATTAGTGCTGCCATTATATAAACATGGGTGTGACAGAGCAACACATGCATGATAGTCATATTAAAGTATAGCTTAGCATTGACAACTGCTGTAGCAGTCTAGTATGCTTACCTAGCATTTGTAGCTATATATACCCCCTCTAATGTTGGTGTGTGTTCACATGTGACACCTGTTTGTGTTGCAGCAAGGACCAACACTTCAGCTGTGAGGTCCAGGGACTTACAACAGTGTGGACCTTGTGTGTGTATGCCACACACATACAGAGAAATATATATGTGTCATATATATTTACATCTGTATATGTGCATAGAGCAGGGGACATATTGCAACTGTTTGTGTAGGGTGGAGAGATATATGTTGGTGAAGGTTATTATGCGCATATTTGTATGTAGGTTTTAGTGTGTGACAAACAAGACAGCATACAGTGCTGGTATATGACATGTGGTGGTTAAACAGTGTGGGTGGTTTGTTCAGTTTGCAATGTTGACGCCAGTGAGGCCTGCTAAAGCTACCTGGGCTGTGAACACTTTCAATGCATTTATCACATGACTGTGCGATATTATTACATTACTGTACACCTCACATCCTTTGTATAATTGATATTCCCACTATGAAAGGTGAAATGTATATGTGCCTACATATTTATGTATATGTACACCAATGGATGTGTATATGTATATGCACACAGACACACAGACACACACACACACACACACATATATATATATATATATGTATGTATGTATATATACATCAAGAGAGAGAGAGAGGCATATATACTCATACACACCTACATCTAATTGTTGCAATAGATTCTCTGTACTGTTGACTGACTGTGATGGTCAATGTGTTTGTGAATACGTCAAAGATATGTATTTGTGGGATAGCTTAGTGGGAAACTGTTTATATCATGGTATTATGGGTCCATGCTTTGATCCCAGCAAAAGCTGTGTATTCTGTTGAGAGGCAGAAAAAGTGCTATGGCATACAGTGCGATTAAGTACCTTGGTTTTAACTGGGGTGTGTCATTGGAGGCTAAAGCACTACATCTATGATTATTGATTGGTACTGATGTTGAATCCAAATCCTGTGTGTACTGTAGTACTACTTGAAGCTCTAGGCCTGTATGGTGTATGTCCACATTGCTTGCATCCACTGTTTTGTGTGGTCCCTGTATTCATCACAGATTACATTCCTCAAGATTAAGGTTTTGTAAGTACTGACACACAGTACTGTATAGTACACATGTAAAGCTTATCTGGGTTGCCATACCTTTGTGTCCTGCAATTATGGCTGATGTGTGTGTGGGTATGTCTGTAACATGTCCTCTGTCATATGTGTGGTAAAACATATAACTGCGTATCTAGCAACATTTATAGTGAACTACAGCAGTATGCGACCTATATTCCCAATTGTGCACATATTTTGGCCACGGGTTTGCCATTAACAAATTGTGTGGTATAATAGTAATACATTTACCGAACCTTACACTCATTGTGATGGATGACATATTTCTTTACACATCAGCTTGATGTATATCTTCTCTGGCTAGGTGGTGCATTGTGTTGCATACAGTGTGCCAGGTACTATTGTATTGTCTTATATAATGATTTTATTTTGTTTCTCTGCAGAACATGGTTCATTAGATAGAGTGAGCCAGGCACTTTCAAGCAGTTGTGGGGTGAGCAGTGATAAGTGGTAGTTAAAGTGTTTCACTCTCAGTTAGCTAATAGATTGCTATATATGGCAGTTCAGTGATATCTGTACTGTATAATGTTAAATGTGCCATATGACTTGCTCAGACATATTTTTTCTTTATGTCTTCCAGGGATCATGGCGCATCACAGAAATCCCAGCTATAGTAGTGCTGAAGATGAGATCATTACTAGCTGTATGATTCAGCACTACAGTCTAATGTTCTCACGAACCAGCCAGAACCAGCAGGAGCATATTGCAATGTGGCAAGACGTCAGAAGGGTAAATGAGGTAGGCCTGCATAACCGGACATATGAGCAGGTACTCCACCACTGCAGTGATCTACTCAGACATGTCCATCAGCATGCTTCTGATGTGCGGAGACAACAGCTTGCAACAGGAGGTGGTGTTAATATCCATCCACCCCCTCACCAGAGTGGAGGAGCTGCTCCTGAGCCTCATGGCACCTGCCCAACAACAACAGCAGCAGAGATACACCATGATGGAAGTTGGAGCCACCCAGCAAGCACACATGGAGCATGCAGGTAACATGGCATATCTGTAGACTACTGTTATCTGTATTGGTAGATCATGCATAGTGTGTAGTTAGAAGATGTGGAGCCTGTTGTTGTGCAATACTGATCATTTGGAACATAATCTGTAGGCCTGTGAATGTAAACTGTTGTTCTACTGTAAGATTGCAAACACACAGTAGCAATGCCACAGTTGTGGCCACTGACAAACTGTCTCATCTCTATGAAGGTCCCTCTGGGGTGACATCAAGGCAGCGGACAGATGCTAGTGAGTGTGTTCTACATTTATTATTGCAAATAAAAAGTGCATGTCATAGTTAAGATGTAGGCCATGTACACATGTAACACACCCACCCATAATGCATGATGTGCATGTTTGGTGTAAGACCACGCACATCTCACTAATGTGATTAGCTGCCTCAAACACATGCAATACCCAGATCATCTCAAACAAATGTGGCTCCAGTATCCAAAATCTCATCCACACATTACACATAATATACCTGAGGGGTAGAGGCCTATCATGGGGCATTTAAACACTCTGCAACACACTACACATTCATGTCAGGGAATGCTCCTTATTGGCCTCCTTACAAACCCATGCAACAACTGGTTGTGAAATGGTGAATGTAGCCAAGGTAGTACAGTTCCAGTACAGCATGATTAGTGCTGGTTTGGGAAACATTTGTAGCCTTGAGTGACCGCATGATGCTTCGTGATGATGGCCTATGGCACTATACCCCATTCAGTTATTGTAACCACAGCACTACACATAGTTTTCATTGCTATTCACCTCAATGTTGTGTGTGTGCAAACATATGCATCTCTAAACAATATGCTTACCAATCACCATTTGCACAACTGACACATATATGTCTTGTGATGCTATTGAGTGGCTAGGTCATATGACACACATTGGATATGTGTAATGTTTAAATATGCAGTTGTGTTTTAGCATGCCATGTCATGGATGACACTGGCATGTCCACAGTATGATCTACACTCACTATAGCTACTGTACATTGGGTATGTGGACGAATGGTATTCCATCAATTATACATTCACCACTGATGATGTTGTGTAAATACTCATCATGCATGTGCTAAAACTGTGTCCACAATTATTTGCTAAAGACACAGAGGCTGTAATCAGCATTGGATACCTATCTGACACACAGATACACATCCAGCCATGGTATGTAGACCTGTGAGTTATGGTGCACAGTACATTACAGAATTTTGAATACTTGCACAGCAATGTTGTGTCCATGTATTCATTGCATTCCAAGGGGAGGCCAATCACCTAATAACAAAACACATGCATCAAAGCCATGTATACTGTTAGTAACAAGGACTGTCTACACTTGCACTGCATGCTGTTGAGCAACACATGTCCTGCATGCTGACATATGTGATATGACTGTATTGCTTGTGATACTGTACCCCACCATCACCTGCTATTGTGTATGTTCTGAGATTGCTGGTGTTTTGTGTGTGTGTGTGTGTGTGTGTGTGTGTGTGTGTGTGTGTGTATGCTTTAGGAAGGAGTGTATTTGTGTGTGTTCATGTGTGCATGTGCATGTGTGCATGTGCATGTGCGCATGTGTGCATTTGTGCATGTGTATGTGTGCATGTGCATGTGCATATGTGCATGTGTGCATGTGGTCTGACATCATGTTCAGGTCTTAAAGTGTGTTTCCTGTTTTCCTCTCACAGGTGCTGAGGTGGGGCTGGTTCAGTACAGCAGGGAACCTGATGTCACTGAGACAGACAGTGATCATGAGGATAAGTGTGTTGAGGCACAGGCAGGTTTTTCAGGGTCTGTTGGGCCACCAATTGACAGTACACATGTCTCCACCCCATCCATGAACACAGTCATACTGCCTGTACATCCATCATCACCTTTGCTCTTAGCTGAGGGACAGTGTACAGTTGGGACTGGCCAGGACAGTGTGGTATCTATGGCACATGTATCAGGACACAGCAGCCATAGCCAGATGTCTGGAATGGTACCACATAGTTAAATGCCCAGGGGTTCTCGTCAGAGCACTGCAGGTCATCATGCCCCTGGCAGATGTGCCACAAATCTTTCAACCACATACATGTCCCAGGCTGTCATGGAGGCACAGGCACGAATGGAGCAGTACACCAGACAGGGACTAAGGGCACAGAGGGCTCATAACACCTCTGTAAATTCCAGTATCCGTGACCTAGCAGGTGCCATACGTAATTCCACTGAGGTCATTGATAGATGTTGGGGTGAGACATTGGATGTCATCCACAATGTCATGTCCATGTGTCAGGACAGTGTGGGATGGATGAGACGTCAACTTGGAGATATGCCAGCAACATCAGCAGCTGGAGGTCGCCGTGGACATCCAGCAAGTCACAGCTGCTCCCGTAGTGCCAGTATCAGTCCCAACAATGTTGGGGGGGGCTGTCCATTGATCGTCCTAGAAGACCACGTGGATCTGGCCAGTTCCAGCAGGGACCTGGATCCAGTGGACATATCTCAACCTCTGAGGATAGTACCCAAGCTGGAATAGTACCTGATACTGTCTGTAGCACCCCTGCCAGGCACAGGTTCCGTATCTGCAGCCAGAGATGGTGATCTGTAAAGCCTGCCAGGTACAGTCTGTAGCTGTCCCACAAATCCCTGTATATGGCAGTCACATGGTGGAACTGTGTGCATGCAGACACACACACATAAACCAGAAACCTAGGGCAAACACATACCCGCACACATTACATCAACATTGGCCCATAACAGTACTCATGGCCCTCACACACACACACACACTCACACACACATGTCGATTGTATGGCTCAGTGTAGGCCTCTGGCAAACCAGCAACACACCCTGTGCATATGATGAAACCTGTGCCACCTCCTGTCATCTGTAACATTGATGCAGGAACAGGCTAACATGGTGCTGATGCACAGGGTGACTTTGATAAAGTATAGCAATGGTTGAATGTGTAGCATGTTGTCAGCAGTAAAGTGTAATGATATCCTTGAAGGTGTAGCTGAGCAGGCATGATGCATTAAAGCTCTAATTAGCAATGTTGTATTATTTCCACCAGTGTTTATTCCAATTGTGTTTTGTTTGCCCATGTGCCACTTGGCTGATGTGTGTAGTTGTGTCAGCATGTGTTATACAGTGGACAGTAAGTGTGGGGTGTGCACAGCACTTGTTTGCAGGTGTACATTTGTGAACATGGTGGAGGTGTACTGTCTGCATCTGTGTGCATATTGGAACCATGGGCAGGGTGACATGCCCTGTATTGGCCAGTGATAACACTCCATATTTTCTATTGGTGGCCAGTATGCATTGTACTACACACGTTTTAGAACTTGAGTACGCATGTGTGTATGATACGGGTTGACACTGTGCTGTGGGTGATGCTGTTGTTACTGTCATTGCTTTGCATTACTAAGGTTAACACTGTACCAGCTGCATAATCCTGTATTAATGCAACTGTTCACCTACAGGGTTGCATGGACTGTGCTATCACAAACACAAGAAATTCTCACGTATACAGTAAAAGTGCATTAGTCTCATGGACCCCTGCCATAAAGTAAATATATAATAAAAGGTGTGATGTTATACCAAAAAAGAGTTACATACCAAGAAGGGATAACATCTCTGGTCAGTATCATTGGGAAAATTCAATCCCTCAATAAACATACACAGCAAGCTTCAAAATACAAAATGGCAATGATTCCAAAGACAACACTAAAGCTTGCTTTACTGTTGTTCATAATCTACAGGGGAAATCTCAGATTGGGTCACAGTTAATGTAAATGGTCACAAAGTACAGTTATCTGACTGACATTACCAATTCCTTGTCAGACAGTTTGAATGCAGATTTCACCACCCTGTCACTATACAAGGGCCACATTTCCAGACCTGCAGAATTTAATACCTGATGATTCACAGACACTCTAGTTAAAACATCTCTTTAACAAGGTCCACACCACAGTGGCAATGGTACTGGACATTGTCCCTGGCTGTGTCATACACAAGCTGACATATGAAGTCACCACTCACCTAAATGCTCTGTCCAGATGGAACCTCTATACAGGTTACATACATATGGAATGATGTACGGTAATGATGTTCACAGTCCACAAGGGTTGAGCTACAATTTCTTCGTCTGCTTTCAGATGCTCCCATTAGGAGTCACCAGAGTACATCATCTGTTTCCATGTCTTCCTGCCCTCTGCATCTTGTGCTGTCACACCATCCAACTACATGTCCTCTCTCACCATAGCCATAAACCTCATCTTAGGCATTCCTCTTTTCCTGTTACCTGGCGGCTTCATCCTTAGCATCTATTTCACAATATACTCTGCATCCCTCCTCAGCACATGTACAAAATAACTTAATCCTGCCTATCTGGCATGGTCTACTAACCTTCAAACCTGGCCTGACCCTCTAATATACTTATTCTTAAACCTGTCCACCCTTGTCACACTCAGTGCAAATGTTAACATAAATTGATTAAGGGTGGAATTACAACAGGTCTTGGAAACTCTCACCCTATAAGCCAGACCAATGTTACTTGGAAGGCTATGGAGCACAGCATTATGGAACTCATTAACAGAGACATTATGAACCTGCAGACACTGCACCATACACACTTAGGTTCTCTAAAGGCCAGATCATGGCTTCTTCACCTAGTAGATCAACACAGCCAAACTATAGCTCACCAGCAAATCATACCAATCCCACATACTGATATTAGACATAACCTCAACAGACTGACCATAAACAATTGTTAGATGATGGCTTGACAACTGACGCACAGATGTAGGACACACAGTAACATCTGCAGCCTCCATGTACTATTATGTGCCAACAAGTGGTATTCACCTGCACTCAGTCCTGGGACCACTCCTGTTTGGCATATAGCTTTCTTAGGTACAAGCAAACACAGTAGGGATATGCCTGCCCACGTTTGATGAAACTGCATACTGTGGGCTATACTTTATTCTCCAGATGACACACACATCCTCCAAAAGGGTATAATACAGATAGATACCTGGTATCAAACTCATGCTGTAAAGCTATAAGCCTAAGAAAGTAAAGTTATCCACTTTTAGAAAACAAAGTATCCCCAGAGTACCACATAGGTAGTAGCCCCCAAAATGTGGAACAGGTACTAATGTATACATAGAGCCATGTGTTAAGTCATCTCTCCTTTGATAATCACATTACCAAAGGGTTTTGGAAATCCCTCTGTGCAGCACATAAGCAATAAAGGGTCTGCATGCAGATCCACAGAGGTTGTTGCACACCTATAATGATTAATCATCTTTGCCAGACATTGCTTGCTTTGAAACAGGTTTCAAATATACCTCAATCATAAACCCTCACTCACACTCTTCAATAGAAACTGTGATGAGTGGATGTGACATGGAAGCCATAGCCCAGGGATCACTACAGTGGCTAAGCTTGTCACAAGCATACAGAAGTGACCTAAGGTCTGGAAAGCGCCAGCATGCTCTGGCAAAGATAGCACATATGTTCATGGAGAAAGCAGAGTACCCACCTATGAAATACTTGAGGTCACATGTATGTATACGGATTTGCCCCACAGCTACCTTACATGTCTAATGCACATACAGTTGCCATTGTGATATGTCATACACTATAAAAATCAAAACCCACTCCACATTGGCCAATGGTGTCACACACCTGGAACACAAGACACACAGTCAGCAAGTGCGCGATTCAAACTCTTTCTTAATTATATTATGATACTGCAGCAGCATGCATTTACACAATGCCCTATACACATTACTGGGATTTCACCTTTCCACAGGTATATTTGTAGGATGGTGACATCATCAGACTTGACAAAGATGAGTATACCACTTTTAAGGTGTTTGAGTAGTCTCCAAAAAGGTTGCTCTTTCGCAAGCAGACACACACCTGCCAAGTGCAAGATTCAAACCCCTATCTAACTACATTGCGATACCACAGCAGTACGCATTTACACAACACACTATACACATGACTGGGATTTCACCTTTCCACAGGTATATTTGTAGGATGTTGACATCATCGGAATTGACAAAGATGAGTATGCCATTTTTAAGGTGTGTGAGTAGTCTCCATAAAGGTATATTTGTAGGATGGTGACATCATCGGACTTGACAAAGATGAGTATACCACTTTTAAGGTGTTTGAGTAGTCTCCAAAAAGGTTGCTCCTTCCCAAGCAGACACACACCTGCCAAGTGCAGGATTGAAACCCCTATCTAACTATATTGCGATACCACAGCAGTACATATTTACACAACACACTATACACATTACTGGGATTTCACCTTTCCACAGGTATATTTGTAGGATGTTGACATCATTGGAATTGACAAAGATGAGTATGCCATTTTTAAGGTGTGTGAGTAGTCTCCATAAAGGTTGTTTTTTCACAGGGAGACACACATACAGTTGGGATGTGCAGGATTCAAACCCCTACCTAACTACATGATGATACTATAGCAGTATGCATTTACACAATGCACTATACACATTACTGGGGTTACACCTTTCCACAGGTATATTTGTAGGATGGTGACATCATTGGACTTGACAAAGATGAGTATACCACTTTTAAGGTGTTTGAGTAGTCTCCAAAAAGTCTGCTTATTTCCAGGGAGACACACACACACAATTGGCAAGTGCAGGATTCAAACCCCTATCTAACTGCATTATGATAGTATAGTAGAGTGCATTTACATGATGTGCTATGCACATTACTGGGATTTCACCTTTGCACAGGTATATTTGTAGGATGGTGACATCATCGGACTTGACAAAGATGAGTATACCACTTCTAAGGTGTTTGAGTAGTCTCCAAAAAGGTTGCTCCTCCCCAGGGAGACACACAAACACACACACACACACACACACACACACACACACACACACACACACACACACACACACACACACACACAGTTGGCAAGTGCGGTGTTCTTAATCCAAACTAAGTACGTCTTTACACTTCATCAAGCAATATGGAGCTACAGGGTGCAATACAGACATTACTTGCTGACAGTTTGCACAATGTTTTTTTTCACATATGCAAACCTCAGCAGGCTTATCATACTAGGTGTATTGTGAGTGTATTGTATGCATAGGCCATGACCATATCATATATGGGTTGATGCACCACATGCTGGCACACACAGGGTCAAACCTTGAGTAGCATCTTACCTTCACCTACATGATACTGCAATATAACAGAAAGATGATAAACTTCAACAATTGGCTGAGCTTCTGGTGTCATTCAAAGGGGATCCAGTCTCTGTCTGCCTGTGATGACATGATAGACAAGCCTCGTTGCTTCACTACAGATGGTTTGCACCTGTCACCCCTATGCTTCTGAATACTGGCCAAGGCTCGTGCTGTCCCCATATTATCTTTTTTAGGCAAGGCTCAAAGGTTCATAGGTAGGTACTAGTCTATCGGCCCTGGGGCCTATACAAGGCCAGCCAAAAAGGTATCCTGGTTTTGCCACCCAAGAAATATATTTTCCTGTGCCACTGTTGTGCAGAGACACAGAAGTGATCCCCAGGATGAATTTCCTATTTCTCATCCAATAATCAAGATTTTCCTTGAAGAGTGCTAATGAGGAGCTTTGTTTGATATAGGTAGGTAGTTTATTCTGGAGTATGTGAAGACTGTGGGACAGGAATCTATCCCTCCGGCATGTTCTGTTTATTGTGGTGACAAGGTTTAGGTCCCTAGAGCATGTAGGTTCATAGGTTCATAGGTAGGTACTAGGCTATCTGCCCAAGGGCATTTATAAGCCTTGCCAGAATGTGATGGCTTTCACCTCCCTTTTAAATTAGTTTCCTGGGCCTCTGTCTAGCAGGGCCACTGAAGTGATCCCAGGGGTAAATTTACAATTTCCCATCCACTCATCAAGATTCCTCTTGAAGAGAGTCTGCAAGGGGCTCTGTCTAACATCAACTGGGATTCTATTCCAGAGTGAGGGAAGTCTCTGGGACAAGAATCTATCCCTCCAGCACGTCATGTTTATTGCTTTGCTGAGGTTTAATTCACTGGAGCATGTGGCTCTAAGAAATTTGTTTTTCTTGAGTGGAGCATGTCCATTAATTCCGGGTTGGACATGGCTTTATACATCAGGCATAGACCACCTCTGAGCAGGCAGTAAGCAACTGAGTAGGGCTGGAGTTTCTCTAGTCGAGCTGCATAGGGCATCTCTTTGAGGCCCATGATCCTCTTGGTGAAGTACTTCTGTGGTCTTACCAGCTGTTGCATGTGCTAATTAAGGTACATACCAAATGGGGCATTGTACTCTATTATGGGCCTAATGAGTGATGAGTAGAGAGGCACAATGACCTCTCTTGATCTAGAGGTGAACCCTTTCATGATTAGGTGGGCTACATAGAAGGAATAACTAACCACTTTGCCAATGTTATTATTAAAGGAGAGGTTACTATCTACCTGAGTCCCCTGGTCCCTAATTACATTTTCCGTACCTAGTGGATTACCACCTATGTGGTAATTTGTGGGCACTTTGTTTTTTCCAAAGGGGATGACTATGCATTTTTTGCCATTCAGCTTGAGGCCATGGTTTTGACTCCAGGTATCTGTCTCTGTAAGTCCCTTCTGAAGGATGTCTGTGTAAGCCAGAGAGTCGATTATGGCACCCAGTTTACAGTCATCTGGGAACTTGGTCAGCCATAGTCCTCCCATGCTTGCCTGTACCTAAGAGAAGTATATACTGAACAGGAAGGGTCCCAAGAATGAGACCTGTGGGATGCCACTTGTGACTGGTTTAGAGTTGGACATGGCACCTGCAACTCTGACCATGTGTGTTCTATCCGTGAGCCAGATGGCCACCGATCTCATGACATAGGGGCTAATGTTCAAGCTGGTAAGCTTGTCTATGATGCCAGAGTGGGGAATGGTGTTAAAGGCCTTAGTGAGATCCAGGTAGACTGTGTGGACTACCTTCCCTTCATCTATGGCGTTGGTAACTGTTTCAAAGAAGTCAACTAGGTTTAGGAGGCAGGATCTGCCTTTAACAAAGCCAAATTGGGTAGGGTCCAGTATCTGGAGGTTCCCAATGTCTCTGTTTATGAGATGCATGATAATTCACTCCATAGCTTTGCAGACCAGGCTGGTCAGGCTTATAGGGTGATAGTTCCCAGGTTCTGTTGTGGCACCACCTTTGTGGAGCGGGATGACTGTTGCTGTACACCATTCTTTGGGTACATAGCCTGTGGTAATGTTGAGTCTGAACAGTGAATGTAGGTGAGGGTTTAGTTCCTTTTGGAGCCTGTGTAAGACGCATTAGCCTCTTAGCTTTGGAGAGGACTGTTTTTACCTGCATGATGGACACGGGCCCTTTTGGGAGTGAGGGGGGGGGGTAAAGTTTGCACTGAACTTGTCCACCAGGATGTTGGCAATGTCAGTTGGTTCAGTGTATTTTTTGCCATTTTGCATTAGCTGAAAGCATATCTGACGGTTGCCACCTAAATGTTTGATATAGCTAAAGAAGGCTTTGTGGTTATCTTTAGATTCCTTGGCAATTTTTCTTTAGAAACTGGACTTGGATTATTTTATGAGCGATTGTAGTTTCTTGCTAATAATGATCACTGATGCCTTTCCTTTTTGGAATTTTGCTCTATCATGTGTTAGTTTCCTCCTTCTGTTGTATAGCTTATTTATGGGCAAGGCCCACCAGATTGGTTTCTTCTTTTTGGAGGAGTGAGTCTTGGTTTTTATTTGGATGGCTTGATCCATGCATCCCTGTAGATGCTCATAGAATACACTTGTAAAGGATTCTGCAGACTGGATAGCATTATCCTGTAGCAAGGGGGCTTTGAAACTTTCCACTTCGGTCTTGAGAAGTGTGAAGTTTTCTTTTAAAAAGTTTTTCACAGTGGTTTTGTTAGACTGTGGGGGAGGGGGGGTCAGGATGTGGATGTCCAGTGTGATTACTTCATGATCTGATATTACCAGCGAGGGGTTTACCTCTGGTGTGGAACACTGATCCCCCATGTTGGTGATCATCAGATCCAGTATGTTGTCACCTTTAGTGGACGTGGTGACCAGCTGTTCCAGGTCGTTTGAGTTTATAAACTCTAGGAAGCATTGAGCAAAGGACTTTGTACTCGAGTAATTCTCCCAGTCAGTGTTTGGGTAGTTGAAATCTCCTCATATCATGGTGTTTGGTAGGACCTTTATATTTCCCAGTGTTCTCTGGAATACTGAGTGAGGGTCCTGAGACAAGGTATGTGATCTGTAGCAGGCTACGATCTGATAAGCAGCTTTGCCCAATGTTAGTTGCACTTGCATGGTCTCCAAGGCCTCGTGCTGTGCCACTAACCTGGAGGTGTGGGTATCCTTTATGAAAATGGATACACCTCCTACTTTTGTATTTCTGTCTGGGTTTTGGGGCTGACACTCGGAGGGATTGGGATTTCTTTAAGCTGAGCATGTCCAATAGCTCTGTGTTTTATATAGCTTTGTATGTTAGGCAGAGATCACCTCTCAGTAGGCGATATGCGACAGAGTAAAGCTGTAGTGTTTTGAGATGGTCTGTGTATGGTATGTATTTGAGGTCACTAATCCTCTTTGTGAGGTATTTCTGCAGGCTTTCCAGTTGTTGTAGATGTCTTGTGAGGTACATAGCAAAAGGGGCATTGCACGCTATAATGGATATAATGAGTGATGAGTAGAGGGGAACAATGAACTCTTTTATTCTACATGAGACACCTTTTGTGATGAGGTGTGCCACAAAGAAGGATTTCCTGACTACTGTGGCGATGTGATTATCAAAGGAGAGTCTACTGTCCACCTGTGTCCCAATGTATCTTATCACACTTTCGGTGTTAAGTATACTACCACCTATGTTGTAGTTCATGGGTACAGTGTTTTTACCAAAGGGGATGACAATGCACTTTTTGGCATTGAGCTTGAGGCCATGACTTTGACACCAGGCATCTGTCTTAGTAAGGCCCTTTTGTAGGATGTCCACATCGTTAGTAGTCTTGATTATGGCTCCTAGTTTGCAGTCTTCTGGAAACTTCATTAGCCAGACACCTTCCATGTTAACTTGTACTTCAGGGAAGTAGATACCAAACAGGACAGGACCCAGGACTGAACCCTGTGGTACTCCAGTTGTCACTGGTCCGAAGTCAGACTTGGAGTCTGCTACTTTCACAGTGTGGGTTGTGTCAGTGAGCCAGTTGGCAACCCATCTTGTGACATAGGGATTTTTACCTAGTTTAGTGGGTTTATCCATAATTTAAGAGTGTGGGATGGTGTCAAAAGCCGTGGCAAGATCTAGATAGGCTGTGTGAACCACCTTACCCTTGTCTATGGCTTTGGTGACTGCTTCAAAGAAGTCTATCAGGTTTAGGAGACATGATCTGCCTTTTATAAACCCAAAATGGTTGTGGTCCAGAGTTTGGAGATTACCAATGTCTTTGTTTATAAGTTCCATGATGATGGGTTCCATGGCCTTGCAGACCAGGCTCGTCAGGCTAATGGGGTGCTAGTTCCCGGGGTCCATGTTGGCTCCCCCCCCTTGTGTACTGGGATATCTGTCGCTGTGCACCATTCAGCAGGCACAAAGCCTGAGGTGAGGCTATGATTGAACATGGTATGTAGGTGTGGTGCCAGTTCATTCTGTAGTTCATGTAGAACGCAGCCTGGGATGTAATCTGGTCCCATGGATGCTGTGTTCCAGGCTTTGGAGAGTGTTTTTTACCTATGCAGCCATGATAACAGCAACTTTGCATTCTTCCGGTATAGAGATGTGCTCTTTCATGGGTGAGAGGGGGATAAAGTTAGCACTGATTCTATCTGCCAGGCTGTTGGCAATATCAGTTGGGTCTGTATATTTAGTGCCATTGTGCTGTAACTCAGAGCAGATCTGAGTGTTGCCATTAAGATTCTTGACATAGCTATAGAATGCTTTGTGGTTGTCTTTAGAATCAGTGTCAACTTTGTTTTTGTAACTAGCTTTGGAGGATTTTTTCAGGGATTGCAGTTTCTCCCTGAGGCTGACCAGGGAGCTCCTCCACTCATGGGACTTTAACCTCTTTTGCAACAGTTTATTCCTTCTGTTGTGCAGTTTGTTTATGGCAGGGGATCACCAGATTGGATTCCTTTTCTTGGAGGATAGCGTCCTGGTTCTGTTTGGGATAGCACGATGCATACACTCATGTAAATGCTTATAAAGTGCAATTGGGAAGAATTCAGTAGTCGTAACAGTATTGTCCAACTGCATGGGTGCCCTGAAGTTCAGCACTTCTGTCTTAAGAAGCATGAAGTTGGCTTTGGAGACATTTTTTAACACGGTTTCCTTAATGGGGTGGGGGGGGTCCAGAATGTTGATATTTAGGGTAATTAGCTTATGGTCAGATGGGACCAATGAGGCATGATATTTAGGGTAATTAGCTTATGGTCAGATGGGACCAATGAGGCATTGACTTCAGGTGTGGAACACCGGTCGCTCAGGACAAACAAAGCTGCATAACCAATACAAATAACCACAAAGTTAGCTAAATGCTACTCATTGCCAGAAGTCTCAGCCCCCAGATGCACACACTCAAGGCACATCTATGTATGGAGAATATTGATATCTGTGCAATAACAGAAACCTAGTTCAAGGCTCCAGAGAGCACACCAGCACTACCAGGATACTACTCATTCCATACCTTCCAGCATCAGGACCCGGATCATAGCACATAGGGTGGGGATGTATCCATATTCATCAAGGATACCTACACCTCTGTCTACATTCTCTGTACAGGATATGCACCCACAGAATGTTGCACAGCAACATTATTCACACTCCACAGGGGTGGGGCCACAAAAACCCCTTGACATTCATGCTCTATGAGCCTGATGAGTCTGCTCTTTAAGGCAATGGTGCCAATCGTCAACAATAAAGAGATTGTGAACCTTCACACAGTTGAGCACACCCAGTTTGGCTTCATCATATGCAGCTCATGCCTTCTGAACTGGGTGGATTTCTTTCAGACCGTTACCCAGGCTACAGATGATTGAAATGAGCTCAACACAGCCTATCTATACCTCACTACAGCCTTTGACACCATTCCCCAGTCAGGTATCATAGATGAACTCACCAACCTGGGCATGAATCCATACATCACAGATGGATTGCAAACTGGCTCACAGATAGATTCCACAAATTAAGAATTGCTGGCTACATGTCAGACTCTACACCGGTAACAACTAGTGGCCCCCAGGGTTCAGTCCTGGGGTCCCTCCTGTTTGGTATAGACTTCTCAAATGTACATGCCAACACAGGAGGGTTGTGGTTGACTAAGTTTGCTGGGAACTGTAAAGTGTTTGCCATAACAGATTCCCCGGATGACACAAATATTCTCCAGAAGGGACTCTATGAGACAGATGTGTGGTGTTAGAATCATGGCCTCAAGCTCAATGTGGAGGACTGCATAGTGATCCCCTTTGGTGAAAACAAAGTACACACAAACTACCACATAGGTCTTACCCCAATAAAACTGACAAGGTAATAAGGGATCTCTGGACACAAGTAGATAGTCATCTTTCCTTTGACAACCATGTTGCCAAAGTGATTGGGAAATCCTATGTGACCCACCTAATCAACAAAGGGTTTGCATCAGGATCCAAAGAGGTAGTGGTGGCCCTCTACTCTTAAGTCATCAGACCCATCATTGAGTATAATGCACCATTTTGGATGTACTCGACTACGCATATCCAGCAGCTGTAGAAACCACAGAGGTACCTCACTAAGAGGATTACTGGCCTCAAACAGTTGTGTTATGCAACACAACTGGTAAAACTAAATCTATTCTTCGTTGCATACCGCCTACTCAGAGGCGCACTCTGCCTAACATACAGAGCCATGTCCAACACATAACTGCTGAGCATGCTCCATCTACAGATAACAAAATTGAGTCACCCTACACATGTCAGGGATATGAACCTCATCACAACAATGAATACAACATGCTGGTGGGATAGAGTACCATCCCAGACACTTGCCTTACTGTGGAACAGAGTCCCAATGTACATCAGACAGAGCACCTCACTGACACTCTTCAATAGGAACTTTGATGAGTGGATGGGAAACAGACAATTGACACCAGCCATCACATCAGCAGCCCCACTAGAAAAGGGCTTAGGGTACTAACTATTAGAACAAGGGCTTGGGAGACTACCCAATGGGGTGTCAAAAGCTGCACAACTTGCCTAGACTAACATATGCCTTATTGAAGATAGGTTCATAGGTATGTAGTAGACTATGTGACAGGTACATGTCTACAGATAGTAGATGTGTACTTCATTGTACCGTCATGTTGTACAGCAGGCACATGGACCGCATATACACTGTAATGCTTACAGATGCTGGTGGCTGTTATGTACACTGGGCGAGATGTGCACCTCATGTCTTTTGTGCCATTGGGATGTGTGCTGGGTGGGACAGTCCTGGATGGCTCCCCGTCAGGGTCACCCTCTTACACACATCTATGCCCATCCATCTTTGGCTTAATATACTGTGTTCCCCCTACATATATATATATATATATATATATATATATATATATATATATATATATATATATATATATATATATATATATATATATATATATATATATATATATATATATATATATATAGGTATATAGGTAGGTAATAGGCTATCTGCCTGAAGGCATATATTAGTATGGTCAGAGTGTGCCGCTATCACCACCCATGAAGTTAGTTGCTGATGAAGTGATCCATGGTGTGACAGTTCGGTCTAACATACACTCATCAAGGCTCCTCTGGAAGAGTGTCAGTGAGGGACTCAGCTTAATGTAGGTTGGGAGGGAGCCTGTTCCAAAGAAGGGGAAGTCTGTAAGTTATTAATGTATCCCTCCAACATGTTTTATTTATTGTTGTGATGATGATATCCCTAGAGCATGTAGTACAGTGAGCTTGGGGTTACTTCAGATAGCACATGTACATCCGTTCTGCATTGGACATGGACCTGTCTGTTGGGCAGAGATCTAGACAGTATGTAATAGAGTACAGATTGAGTTAAATTCAGTCTTGTTGCATGGGGCAACTGTTTGAGGCCATTAATGCTCTTTTTGAGGAATGTCAGTGGTCTTTCCAGCTGCTGAAGATGCCTAGTCAGATTCATCGCAAGTGTGTTGTGGTACTCTATGATGGGTCTGATGACTGATGAGTAGAGGGAACCTCCTTTGACCTACATGCAAAGACCTTGGCAGTTTGTGGGAACATATAGCATGATTTTCTAACCACTTTGTGAATGTGTTTCTGGAAGTAGTGATGACTATCCACATGTGCCCGTAGAGCCCTTATTATTACCTCCATATTTAGGGTGTTGGCACCTATGTGGTATTTGTATGACTGTAGCTCGAGCCCATAAGTTTGACACCATATCTGTCTGACTGAAACCCTTTTTAAGGATGTCTCTGTTGTCCCAAACATCGATTTTGACAACCTTTTTGCAGTCATCCACAAACCTTGCTAAACATAGCCCTCATGTTTGACTGTATTTCTGAAAAGTATACACCAGACAGGAGGGGTCCCAGGACTGAGCCATGGGGGACAGCAGTTGTTACCAGCTTGAACAGGAGACCACAATTCTTTCCTTGTGAGAAATATCTGTGCCCCAGGTGGCAATCCACCAGATGACATACGTGTTTATGCACAGGTTGTTGATTTTGTGGATAGTACATGTGTGTGGGATGTTGGAAAAGGGCTTTTCAAGGTCTATGTAGGCTGTGTGTAGCTCATTTCATTGATGCATGTCCTGGGTAACTGCCTTGAAAAATGACTAGCAGGTTTAGGAACCATGATCTGCCCCTGACCAAACCAAAATGGGTAGTGTTGGGTGTTTGTAGGCTCTCAATAGCTCTGTTTATGAGTTCCATAATGTTGGACTCCATGGCCTTGCACATCAGGCTTATTAGGCTTATAAGACAATAGTTCCCATGGTCTGTTGTGCACCAACACTCGTGGAGTGTGCCAAACATTGCTGTAACCCATTCAACAGTTTCATATGCTGTACAGACGGTGAGTCTCAACAGACTGTTCATGTGCAGGGTCTGTTTGTTTTGGAGTTCACATATGACACAGCCAGGGAAACTATGTTATCCCATACACGCTGTGTTTTTAGTTTTGGACAGAGCTGTTTAACAATTGTATATGTGATTTCTGGGTTTTCACAATCTCCAGGTATGATAATGGGCACTTTTGTCAGTGAGAAGGGGTAAATATGTATGAACCTGTCTGACAAGATGTTGGCAATGCCAGTCATGTACATGTACATGTATTCATTTACAGTTTGCACTGACTCAGAACATATATGAGTTTGCATTGATATTTATGACATAGCGAAAGAAAGCTTCATGGTTCTCTATGGACTCTTTGACCATGGCTTGGATAATGTTAGGAGTGCTCATTGTTTCTTGATGATACTGATTGAATTATTGATCTTCTTTGGTTTTTCACTTTCTTTGAACAACTTAAGTACTTGGAGTACATTGTTTCATTATGACAGGTGTCCAATATATTATATGGGTCTGTTTTCATATCAGTGTGTGCAGAAGGCAGGATTGGTGAATAGTGACAAGTGTTTGGAGTAAGAACTGCAACTGTGAGATATGTGTGGCCCACTGCTGTACTCAGACATGGCCTAAGTGTGTGAGCATGCCCAGTATGAACTTTCAGTATGTTACTGACTGAAATTTGCTAAATTTAAGTGTGTGAGCATGTCCAGTATGAGCATATATACTATATGTGTGTGGAAATCAAGTTGGTTTTTACTTCAGGGCTCACCTTTGTGTTGTACATCAACAGGAAGCACAGTGTGCCTGCAGGGCTTCCATGAGTCATTCTACATACAGTGGAGACAGCTATTAATTGTACATTTCTACCTGGGGGGCACACCTTATTGTTACTGTGGGTGTACATAGGATGAAGGGTTCACCTGACACTTATACACATTTGCTAAGCCTGCACTGCTGTCAGGTACTCCATTTCAGTCTGTACTGTTGCCTGTCTTACTGGCTTGAGGCGTACCACTGCACTACAGACCTTAGCTTCCAATTACACACATATTAGTTTGTAACTTCATAGCCTACCCAACCCACATCACACTGCCTGCCTGCTGTTATCTGTCTGCATAGCCCTGGGGGAGGTTACTCATATGCCTCTTCAGAGGGCATGATACAGCATTTGTTTGTGTTTTGCATTTGTCTACATTTGTCCTGCTGGCTGTGACTGTTAGGTATGTGACCCCCCACACTGGTATGTGTGTGTGAGTGAGTTAAGTTGTGTCTGTGCCAGTGAAATGCTGTCATGGCTTAGTGGTTCAGTACTGTGACTATAGTGCACAGTATCCTGAGTTCGAGCCCTGTCACTTCTTTTTATTTTCCAGCTGGGCAGGCCAGACTGCTTAAGGAACAGTAAAGCAGGTGAGAGTGTGTTTACTCAACTTTGCCTGACTTTGCCCAATATCACCCAAAATTGCTCAATGTTGCCCGACGTTGCCCTGGTTAGTGTGGTGCGCAGCTACGCGCAATTGAATTTAAATATGCTCAATACTGTTAAATGTGCTTAGCAGTGCTTTATATTGCTTAAAATAGGGCACTCATGCCTCAGGTGGTGCTGCAGGGCTGCCTATGTCGGATGCACATAGTACACTCCCTATATATTTTGAAAACAGGTAGTGTCAAGTTAGGCATCCCTTTTACTGTATGTGCGAGTCAGAGAGAGGTGTCATTTGCAGGGTTCCTAATGAGTCAGTGTATGTGCTATGCGTTGCCTCTTTGCCAAGGCGAGGGCATACTGGGCACGCCTCCTTCTGCCTACCGGGGCAGGCCCAGGTTGTTCCTCCTCCGAGTCACTCTGTGCCTGTGCAGGCCTTGGCAATGGTGGGGGGCTGTTTGGCCCTGCCCCATGCTGTTCCTGCTGCAGCTGTTTTTGCAGGATCATATTGTGTAGCATGGCACATACCATGACAATTTGGGTACATGTAGTTGGTGAGTACTGCAAGGCTCCACCAGATGTGTCCAGGCACTGGAACCATAACTTGAGCATCCCAAACACATGCTCAATAATGTTTATTGTTTGTGCATGTGTCTCATTATGGAGTTTTTGTTCGGGTGTGTGTGCATTTCTGATGGATGTCATCAGCCACGGCTGCAGTGCGTATCCAGCATCCCTCACTAGGTGACCGTCAGGGATGTCCCCATTGGCAAATCTCTGGTACAGCTGCATCAGATGTCAGATGTGGGAATCGTGATAGCTTCCAGGGCAGCCAGCACACACATTCATTATTATGCCATGAGCATCTCACATAACCTGGCAGTTGATGGAGGGGAAACCCTTGCGGTTGATGTAGACCTTACTCCGCACACCAGGTGGTGCTTTGATGTGTATCTGCGTGCAGTCTATTGCACCCACTACCTCAGGGTATTCTGCTATTTGGTGGAAAAGATGCATATTGCTGGCCAATGCCTCACGGGAATTGGGGAAATATACGTGCTCACCGACATGTGCTGACATGGCATCCAGGAAATGGTGCAGTACCCTAGATGCTGATGCCTGTTAAATCTCCATCATATCACCAGTTGGTCTCTGGAAGGTACCTATAGCTAGTATTCTTAGGCCAACACATACCTTGGTATCCACTGGGATGGGTTCCTCTTTGTTGGTTCTGTGTGTGAGGTGTGGCCGCAACAGCTCAACAGTTTGCTGCAGGAGGTCTCTGTCCACCCTATAATGCTCCACTATCTCCAGCTCATGTAGCTTCTAGTAGGTTACCCTGGGTCTGTACACTCTTTTCCGTCTCCTCACTGTGGGTTGCTCAGCAGCATTCACAACATCACCACCCTTAACACCTTGCACATGTTGGTTTATGATAGCAAGAGCAGCCCCTAACATTTTGTCTAACTTTAAAGTTTTTAAGCTTTCCCTCTTTGTATACTGCAGTGTTGCAGAGTTCTTTGGAAAAAACAGGGAAGAATGCTGTTTGCAGAGTTTAAACTGTTGGGCTGGGCTGGGCTAGTCTGCTACCTGTGTAATTGGCTGATTCTGATATATTTCACCAGTCAGCTCTGCTAGTTCTCCTTGGTTAACTTCCTACTACTTCTTTTCCTTCCTTTTCCCTTTCTGTTCCCGCCCAGGGTAGTGCCGCGCAAACAAGCGCACATGCACGCACACGAGTGCACACGTGCACACACGCTGTGTGCATATTTGCAAGAAATTTCAGATATATTCACGGCATACGCCTTTGGTTTCTGGTTTTCAAAAAGGACAACTATAGGCATGCCTCTTGCAATCCTGAGCAACTCAGGGCAAGCACAAGACACTGTGCTCCAATAAGCTTACAGCCTTTCTGACATACCCCCCTCATGATGTTACCTATATTCTTCTCTACTACTCCCCTACTCCTATACTTACACTCTTGGGACATGGCTCACATGTTGGGGAAAATTGGGATTCGCTATCCTTATCCTCATTTGCATAGGATTGCCTACTAATGCATGGTTACATCTCTTACAGTGAGCTCCCCCCCCCCACTAGCAACCACTACTCAGTGGCCATGTTGTCTTCAGCCTGCCATTCACCTGCATGACAGGATAAGCTTTTTAGTGAAAATGGCTATTTTTGGCTCTTTTTAAATTATTTTCTGTTTTTTTAAGCGCCGCACGTTTGCGCGGTGCTGCGCTACGTTTAAACATCGGAGTTCGGGGGAAAAAAAAAGTTAGATTTTAATAATTTTAAACATTTATAAATGCCAATGGCCTTACATTTGGCCATTGGCATGCTTCCTCAGCTGTATGCATCCTTTATTTGGAGCTGTCATAGCTCCATTTAGCTATTTGCAGAACAGTACTTCGTTACCAACGGAGTACATTTCTGCAGATGACACTACTCTTCCACGGACAGATTAGTGTTTCCTGGATTGTAAATTTACCTCATTTGCATAGCTGTCAGCAGCCAATGAGGTAATTTGCATACCATGATGCTGTCAGGGCAAGAGTAGCTTTATGAGCTCTCATGCGCGCCCCTGCTGGCTGTTGCTGGATCGCTCGGCAGACATATTGGCTGTCTGACATCTTACTCTACTCTACAACTCCATGCAAGCTTTCATAAATCCGGCCCACTATGTATACTTTTAAAGAAGAATATGAAACTGTATATTTGAAGTTAAAAATGGTTAAGGATTCAGGGGGGATATGGATAGGGTGGGAGGCATGAGTTAATTTGTATATGAAAGACAATACATTGGTAGATTTAAAATAACTTGATTACATCACTCAACTAAAACACATGCTATTGTTGGAGGGTTTCTGGGCACATAATTATTGAATGCCTCAAAAGAAGCTACAGTTTTAGTTGTTTTGTTGAATATTATAATAATACCTATTTTTAATTACTTGTATAAAATTGTTATGATATTTCTCTTATATGTTAAAACAATAAACCTGTTTTGAAAAAAAAGAAGCTACAGTTAGTGTAGGGAGAAAGGATATAGAAAATGTAATTGTAAGATATCTTCTGTACTAAATATGATAAAAAATAACTATCAAGAGAAAACTACAGGTACTATAACAGGTGTCTAGCGTAAGATCGATTGTTGCTTATTTGAGATGTCAGTCTACAATATAATAAGTGATACCTTGTATTATTTAGTAGTTTTGTTTGATATACTCAGAAATCATAAGGACAATGCTAATCCACCATTAGAACTATAATTTCCACACAGAGGTCTAAAGCTGAACCACTGTCTATTGTCATGGAATGTACTCTTAAAGAACTTGTTATTACAGTTTTATTGGATAAAGTGGAGGTGACTGCTGGTAGTTTTGTATTTTTTTAGTTGCTCTGGGGAGCGGTCAGGCCTGAAAATTCCTTCCTCTGAATCAGTACTGGTAAAAGTGGGAGCAGGAAAGGGAGGACATATAGCATTGTATTTGTCAAGAGGGTAAAAATAAGTATCTTGGGTTGAATGTATGTGCAACAGAAATAAGGAAAATAAACCAGATGCCAGTGAAAGAGAAAGTAGTGAAGATAATTGATGGATACTCTGGGAAGGAGTGTTATTTAAAGGACTGAGTAAAAACTATAAGGACTTTGATACACCCTCATCTGCAAATACCTTGATGCACAAGTGCGGACCTTGGGCCTATGAATACTACCTTTAATCATTTTATATGGTCATTCCATAAGACCTGGATTGTACGTTGAGTAAGACTGATACTCACTGATGTTGGAGAGTGTCTCCTGGGTGATAGTGGTCTGAATTATACACATTAGGAACTTATATGACATGCATACTATTTTTGTTGTGAAAAGGAAATCTGGAATGCTTGCAGATGTTTATTAAATGTTTAATTAGTATACTCAGGTTTTAAAATTAAGTGTGGTATTTGACCAGGAAGCTGTAGTATTTATAGATTTGCATATTTAATAAAGATCTCAAGAACTAAAAATTTGTCATGAAGATTAGTAGAAAGAAGGAAAGTAATGACAGTTGTTTATACTTTAGATGTATGCATCCTTCATTTTATTTATTTATTTACTTTTTAAGTGGTAAAGGGATAAGCTATTAATTTTTCACAGTTCGCTTGCAATAATGAAGAATTTTTGCAATAATAAAGAATTTTAAGTGTTTCACAAGTACAATCTAGGTGTGTAATCCATGGTTGTCAACCTTCAAACATTGTTGACATAAAATATTTTTATGCCCATGGTGGTTGTAGCCACTGCTATATAGGTGGTCTGATTTGACAATGTTGTAATGGCAAAAGGCTGAGGGAAAAATGTATGCACCTCACCATTTGTTAATTTTATGCTGGTATTAAATATAGTACATTTAAATCCTGTATATCTTGGAAAGAAATCAAGATATTTTTGATATAGTAGGCAGTAGACAATTTTTTACTATCAAACAAAATCATAATATGATACATCTTTAAAAAAAGTAGGTAGTGCAATCACGTTGGTCACTAACAGAAAAGCCCCTTTTGTTAATGCATGTACAAAACTTGTAGGTTTATAAACACCAGCTTTCTTATTATGTTCTAATATTGCTACCAGAAAATTTTTACCTGTCAGGCAAAAAATATGTGTGTGTGTGTGTGTGTGTGTGTGTGTGTGTGTGTGTGTGTGTGTGTGTGTGTGTGTGTATATGTGTTTGGGGCCTTTGTTAATATGATGCATGGGCTCCTAGGGAGAACACTAGCAGTGTCAGGCTTGACAGCACACTGTTCAATTCAGAGATATGGTAATAAGCCTCTAATGAGGCGTTTCTCATTGTGGCTTTACTAAGTCTCTGAATTAGAATTCCTGTCCGTCACAGTAACTGATCCCACAGTGGGAAATTAACATGAGAGAAGAGATATTATCTGAATTCCAGGGCAAGAGTACACATATATGAGCCTTGATATTAGAAAATATTGCATTCAAAATTAAATGCAAGAAAATTCCTTTTTATGTAGTAGAGCAAACCATTTGTGGCATTAAGAGAAGGATGTAGAAATGTATTTGATTCAGAAAAAAAATCATAGCAGGTGTTACTAAAGGCATACACTTCATTGAGACATCTTCAGCTGATGTTTTTCTTTTTTTCTGTGAAAGATGAAAGTTGCAGTTCATTTAACAGTAGGGTGCATTGTGCAAAGCAGCAGTGCACCTTCATGGGAGTTTTTTTCTTTCTTTCTACATTGTAATGCAAGTGTGGAGTTGGTATATATAATTTAGGGCATAGTGATGACCCAAGCCCCCCAGCAAAAAAATATATATTTTTGTGTTTTTTATTGCTTTCAAGTTACGCTTTTCAGAATTAGATTTCTCAGAAAAGTGTAACTAGAATCTTATTTATGCAGTGAAATATAGGCAAGCCTTCATTAAATGCCTGCAGAAAAATAGGTCTTGATGAGAAAGAACGTACTTAAAAACAATGGACTTTAAGCATTTGTTACTTTTTTGGCTGTGTTTTTATTGGTCGTTAAATAAAGTGTTATTTTAATTTTGGTAATATGTACTAATTATATTTGATGTTTACTTTATCATCTGAAAGAGTCTATATTAGAATAAATAAGTGATAATATGAAACTGCAGTGGATATTAATTTTTGTTTCAGTAGTTGTAAACAAAGCAAATTTTGGTAGTCAGCTAGAAATATTCCACCACAAAATCACATTTTCAGCACAGTTTTAATGTGAAAATGCCCACGGAATTCTTATCAAATTGCAACAAACTATGATCCAATTAAAAGAGTCATACAAGAGAAAATACACTACAGTACAATACAGATACAACCAAAAGTTAACAAATCATAACAGTATAGATAAAGTACACTGACGGAAGTAAAAAAAAGAAAAAGATAAAATAAAAAATGTGTTAGTGGAGAAAGAACAGAGTTTATATATTCTGAAGGAATTACAATTTTACAGGGAAATGTGTTATTCAACTTACTTGTACAAAGCTATTTTTTAACCTGAAAGATAAACAGAGAGAAGTGGATGGTAGGAGTAAAACTGCAGGCCCTGTTTCATTGAAAGTAATCCATTAGTGAAGATCTGAATTAATTTTTGGAAGCGAGATGAAAGAGAAGAAAGGAAGTCTGAAAGAGGAAGTCAATGCTAGAATCAGGGGGGCAGCAGACAGCTGTCACAGAGTATTGAGGTAGTATGTGACAGAATAATGAAACAAGTGGAAAAATAAGGTGTACAAAACAGTGGTGCTACCAGTTTTACTATATGGTAAAGAAACCTAAGCAGTGAAGGCAGATCAGTTGAGGAAGTTAGAGGTGATAGAGATGAAATGTCTGAGATAAGGGTGAGGACAGGGATTAGGATTCAAACTGTGGGAGAGATGAAAAATGAGGACATCAGAGAAGAATCCAAAGTAGCTCCAATTGCAAAGAAGGTCAAACAGAACAGATTACAGTGGTTTGGACAAGTGCAGGAAAGCAGAGGACAATCTAGAGAAGAATAGTTGGGAGAGACAGGAAAACGGCAAGAGAAAACAAGGGCATCCATCAGAGATAGATGGATTGCATAAGGCCTGCAACAGTCATGCATGACCTTGGAAGTTGGTAGGAGAGTAGCATTGAATCAAAAAAGATGGAGATAGTTGATGTGACATCCTAACCTCATGTAGAAAATGTTTAAAAAGGGGGGTGATGAGGAGAAGAGTTCCAGCATGAAATGGTTTCAGATAAAGAAGGATGGTTTGGTGACTACAGACATTTGCGCATAAGACACAGCTGAGGTATTGCAAGCTAATGTGTAAATCCTGCCCCTCAATAGCATGGCACATATAATGACAAGTAGTGATTGATTCTGCTGTAGTGGTCTGTGGTGGTTTAAGATATTCTTAAGCAACTGGCATTTTTGTTGGTGGGATGACAACAATTTATTAGAAAGATAAGCACAATACTTTAAGAAGAAGACCAGATATGCATTTGCTGTAGCTAAGCTTGCATTTTCTGTGAAATATACGGGCTTTATACAATTTGTCGGGCTTCATACTGGTTTATGTTACAGAGCTTTTATTCATAGATCACACTTTGGCTGATTGCTGAGGGGTACAGCAAGAAATCTGATAGACAATAATTATTCAGCTGTTGCAGAGTGATGCGACTTAGAAAGCAGATCAATATGAATGGCAGGTTTAGAGGAGAATAGCTCAGCCACATTGTAAGCAAACAAACATTTCTGTACTTGAATACTGACATATACTTGTTTGATCTTAGGTAGTGCTGTTGTGTAGTTGTCTGTAATTGAATAAGTTTGGCATCATTGCAGTGCTTGGCTGCTTCCTTCATATATGGAGTGAACAGTAGTGGATCATGCAAAGAGCCCTAAGACATACCAATGGTAACCAGAAGGAAAGACATTTTGCTAATCTACTTTGTCTCTTAAGTTCTGTTGTATAAAAAATGACAATACCATCGTATTGCTTTTAAGGAAAAATGGAGATTGTCCCAAATATTCTGAAAACTACTATGGAGACAGTATCAAAAGTATTCAAATAGCTGGGTAGATAATACCAGGACTCTTTCTACTGTCAAGCTCACCTAAATATATTCAACAATATTCAAAAGAGAGGCTACTGTTACAAGACCATGTCTGAACTAAACACATATAAAATGCATTCTTGTAGCTATTTGTGTACATTTCTTTTCTAAAATGTTTGGAAAGTAAAATGGCAATTACTGAATGAAACTAAGGACCATCTCTTAGATAAAGGAAGAACAAGAGCTTACTTCTGGATGCCTGGCACTCTCCCTTTCTTTAGGGACATTAGTAAGATCACAGACTGCGTAAGAAACTGAATGTACTGCTTCTTTAAGAATTCTGGACAACAAAGACTTTGTCTTGGCAGTTGGTGCACAGGTTAAGCCTGTGAGCTGTATTTCTTGTGTTATGAGATTTGATTTCCTCAGAGCTTCTTTGTCTGCTGTGTGACCTTGAGCAAGTCACATAACTAGACAATGGGGAATTTAAGCTAGGCTCAATGGTCCCTGGACTTCAAGCCCAGTAACTACTATAGCACATAGTTAAGCAAGTTGGAAGAGGTGTGAAAGGTGTCTTGAGCTTTACACTGTAGTCCTCTAGACATTGTTTTCTCTACAGAGTTATGAAAATGATGTTTTGTAACAGAGTAATCATCAGTTTGATGGACTTATGAAGGAATGTGAATATAGCTAAGGCTGGAGGAGTTGATCGATCCTTTCCAGATTTTTTTTTAATTCTTCATATGTACTTGTTGTTTTTGTGAAAGGTAGTATTTGCAAGAATTGCTTTCTTTATCTTGCTGCTTTCCTGCCAAAAGCTGTAGGATCATCACCAAGTTTTGTTTTGTAGTACTTTGTCTATAAATGATTTCTGAAGTGGGTTTTATGAAAAACTTCCCTTTGAAAGCAAATCTTTTTAGTGTTTTTAGAAAAACTGTGTAGAAATAAATAGCAGCTTCTTCCAACAGGAGGCTAAGTAGGGGTTATATTGCTTACTAATGCTACTTCACAGTTTCTTGCATTTTGTGAGTAAAGGAACCTGTAGCTAGGAGTCATAGTCAAGTTGTGTACTGTGCTTTAAACAATTGCATAGGAAATGTCCATACATCTGATAGTAGCATATCAAAGTGCTATGTTGTGCTAGGATGGCACAGAGAATGTAAGCAAATAATATCATAATGACATACAAATAAAATCAGGTAGGTAAATAGGGCCAACATAATACAATATTATATACAGGGTGAATATATTTATAATTCATAGTTGTAAGGGGAGAAAACTGCACAGCAAATTGTACCAGAATATAAAAGAGCAAATCACACTGAAAATATCAACACTGATATCAACACTGCAGACAGCAGAAATGTTTGTTATCTAGTAGTAATTAGTGTCACAACGTACTGTTCATATGTATGAGGAAGCATGCGATGCCAAGGACAACATTACTGGAAATGGGTAACATTTTTAACTATACTGACTCAGAGATTATTAAACCCAAAAGAAATGACCAACTCACAGCTCACCAAAGTATGTAAGACTTTAATAAAGTGAGTAAAGTATATAAAAATCTAAGTTGATTGAGTGCTTTCATCCCCCTAACAGACACGGCTTCATCAGAATAGTACTTGCAGATAACAAGTGGGACCAATAAGCTGGAAAATTCAGACAACAACAAAGCATTTGGTGTTAACACTAATTCTTCCAAGCGAGTTCCATCCACCAGGGGATCCAGTTATGACATAAGTGGTTCTGGACATAACCATATTGACTGGTGTGAACTTACTACTATCATCAGATGGTTGAATCATTTTGATTTTACAGATGGTAACTTGGAAGGACTGACACGGGATCATGATTTACCGAGCCTCGACAACAGCAGATTTTGAGACTGGAAAAAAACATTCCTAAATACAAAACACTACAGATGGACAATTGCTTCCTAAAGCAAAGTATAAAACGTCAACATGTTCCCAGAGGTTTGCATCTGTGGAAATTTCCCATTGGGGTTGAGAAGAATACCTTGTTGCTTATGGACCTTCTTGCACTATTTAATAAAATGGGTTTAGAACTCACCAAACTAGTAATCAAGGAGAATAAATAACAAATGAACGCATTGAGGTCAGTTTTCGCAACTTCCACCACTGCCATCACTGAGGATTTATTATTCTTTCAGCAATTTAATAATATTTTTCACAAGGTCGATCACAAGATGGTTATTGAAGGGAAAGGAAGAACAATGAACTTAGGAGAGATGATCTTGATTATCAGAACAAGACTGGCTACCTGAAAATTAAGAACACAAGACAAGGAACTACTCAACAACCTGTTTTACAGATTAACAGTGATAAGATTGACAATTCCTTCTGTTCACCCCAACAGGCATTGAGGCATTCCAAGACAGTGGCCAACAAATAAGGGTGGAATTGGAGTTTGGTCATTTTCAATTAAGGCACCAGACTCAGAACTAGAGACTATATGATCGACGGTGAGGATTTTTACTTCTGATTTTCCCTGTGAGTTGTTCTCAGGTTTGGATACCACTCTGGACAAGTGAGGTACTGTGTCTGTTTCTTCCTTTGTTAATTTTCATATTTTCAGTTTCACAGATTTCCCCATTGGCCCTGTTCACCACTGTCTGTTGTTAAGGGTTTTAACTTTATTTATTTTCAGTTTCACAAATTTCCCCATTTCCCCTATTCACCACTGCCTGTTTGTAATGGTTTTAACTTTATTCCTTCTGGAAGAGCTACTTTGGCTGATACCTTGGTTGATTTAAAAGTTGAACTTATAACTTTTGTTTGGCGCTGATAAGGAAGCATATATTTGTGAATTGCCATTTAAGGGAAACAGTACACTTAGCCCTCCCCTACACCCAGTTATAAAAGCCTTTGAGAGAAGATGTGAAAAATAAATTAGAACTTTACTGAGCGTAAGGGGAAATCATCCTTTCTATAATCTCTCTACTGATAAGAAGGCTATTTTAGATGAATTTGCCTCCAGCAAAAGTAGATGTATGAAGCCAAACAAAGGTGGTGTTATGGTATTAATAGTCGTGGTTGACTATCAGGGGAGGATGAATTCTATTTTAGTCAACACTGACACCTACCACACAGACTCCATTAATGAAATTACAGCAGCTTACAACATGATCAATTTACATCTTAATGATCTGGTAATATATGAGATTATGTCTAATGAATTACTTCAGTTTTTAAGGGCTGATAATCTGATTATCCCCAAAATATTTGGCATCCCTAAGATTCATTCAGGCCTGAATAATCCACCTTTACAAACTATCATGTCTATTGGAGGCTCTGTTACTAAACCCTTTGCCAAATTTATAGATTTCAAGTTGAAAAACCTACTTGTTAATGCCCGGCACATCGTGAGAGATTCTTGGGACTTTTTTGACAAACTGAGGTACATCCACATTAATGATGAGTGCTTGTTGGTAACCATGGATGTTAAGAATCTTTTTTCAGTTATACCGCATGAGCATGGATTAGGATGGTTTGCTGAAATTGTGCAACAACATGCCACACTCTCAGATGTGGATGTTAGGTTAATACAAGAATTTATGTACATCGTTCTTAATAATAATTTTTTTTTATGATAAATATTACAAGCAGACAAAGGGGGGGGTGCTATGGAGGCCGCATGTGCCTCCATTTATGCCAGCTCAGTTCTTTACTGGTCGGAAAAAGAAGTAGTTTTTAAAATGAATTCCTTTGAGATATCTTTCGCATATTTCCATTATTTGGATGACATCTTCCTAATTTGGAAGGGAGACCCATTTTTCCCAAAGGAATTTATTGGGGAACTGGAAATGACAACTTCTTTTTTAAAATTCACCTTTAACACCAACAAGAAAACAGTCATTACCTTGATGTAAACATTATGAAGGGATACCAGAATAAATCTGAAATTGCTATTTACTAGAAGCCAACATTTAGTAATTTGTTTTTGCATTATAGTAGTGATCACCCTATGCACCATAAAAGGGGGATAGTTATGAGCCAGTGCATTAGGGTTTCTAGACTAAAATCAACTCATGAACAGTGTTTACTCGAGTTAAGCATTTTGAAGGACATGTTCAATGAAAGAGGCTATCCTGAAGAGCTCTTAGAGGTGAACATTAAAAAAGTGGTTGACTTGAAGAATGGGAGGCACGGCCTTCTCATTTAGGTGGGAATACAACACATCATGAAGTCTCAAAAAAATGATGGCTTAAATACACCTCACTCAATAAACAGATTTTCTAGCCATATGGTTTTGCACTACCCTATAGACTCTGAAAGTGTTTAAAAGTTTGTACAGAGAAACTGGAACATTTTAGAAGGAGTCGATTACTCTATGGCACTTTTCCCTGATTCACCTAATTTCATCTACAATAATAGGAGAACTATTAAGAACATTTTGGAAAAACCCACCATACACAGTTTGTACAACACATTCAGATGTGGCAATTGTAAATAGTCTTCATTTATTAGCACTGAGGTGGACTGGGGAGGATTTTAGACATTATTAATAAATGGAAAGAACCCATCTGATGCAACTGTAAGTCTGAGATGATTGTGTACCTTGGCAGATACTGGTCTTGCCCTGCATTCTATGTAGGAAAATGGGCAATGTATTAAATAAAAGAATTTACCAACATAACTTTAGCATCGTCAAGAAAGATCATAAAAGTGCACTGGCTTGGCATTCTTTAGTATGTAATAAATTTTTAAAATTCAAGTTTTCTAAACTGGAAAAAATTAATTACACCATGTTTAATGGTAACTGGAGAAATAAGTTGCTTTATAGAGAGATGATCTGCCAGCTACAGACAGCTGCAATAACACAACCAGGACTTAATGAGTTTATTTCTATTCTTAGTGAGCTGAAGGGATGTGCTATGATTATTTAAATATTGAGGTAGTAATTGTTTTTAACAGTGTATTTTATAGCTTTTTTGGGCAAGTATTTTATATTATTAATTTTTCTACCATGGTTATTTTTAAGGCATGATGTGTATTCTGTGCCTTTAAATTTTATTTTTTGATAGGGTTTTGCTTGAGGGGATGGGTATTTAGTACTGCTATCTGCAAGTATAATTCTGATGAAGTCCTATCTGCTGGGGGATGAAGACTCTCAATCAACTTGGATTTTTATGTACTTTATTCACTTTATTAAAGTCTAATGTACTTCAGTGAGCTGTGAGTTGGTCATTTATTTTAGGGTTACTAGTGTTGTGCTGCTGTAGCGTTGTCGCTTCATAGCAAGACGTTGTCCCATTCAATTCTCAGCTAGAGCATCTTCTGTGTGGAGGCATACGTGAATGAGGTGTGCCTTCGTTGAAGGTTGTGCGACAGGGCTGGTAACCCGGTAGGTAAAAATCCACTAGCAATCATTAGCGGACCGGAGTTCCGCTGTGGTGACCCCTAACTGGGAAAAGCCAAAGACACAAACAAACAAACTAGTGTTATATGGCCATCTGGACGAGTTTGGTGTGACAGGTGCATGGTGTTTTGGTTATTAGTTTTTATATATACCCAAAGATTATTGATCATTTCCAAAGACATGCATCTGGAGCGTTTCTCCCCGGGCCTCCGCTGAAAACAGGCTCTGTGGAACCTAGTCGGACATTCCCGGTCAACAAATGTTAAATAAATAAAATAAATAAATAAATTTCAATTGTTCAGGGCATTGTACAGACCTTGATTGAAGAGTATTACTGATGAAACATCAAAAAGTCAACTCAGATCAAAATGAAAAAAAAAAATGATTGCACAAAGCAGAGGAATTCAGATAAAAGTATACAGACATATACCATAAAACAGGCTTAAAGGAGTCCATCTCATTTAAACTGGGTATGCAGGCAGCTTTTAACATTTTAATGAAATAATAGTCTTTGTACTCCAATATATTAACACATATCTTGCCTCATAGACTATTTCCAAAATCTGAGACTTAAAAGTGTGTCCCATATTTAGAGCAATGTTTACACAGAACTTGTTAGTATACCCCATCTGATCTCAAATAGGTCCTCTTGTATTCACATCTTAATCTTGCATATTTCCCTACATTAAAACCTATACATGCTTGACAAGACACAGGATTCCCATCATTGTATGATAGTCAGCAAATTACTTAAAATAATGAACATATTTATTTATTGGATTTTGAAAACTGAAACTTTTGTATTTACAGAGAGAACAAATCACAGAAAAATGTACATTCCCTAACAGTTACTTTCCTTGATGTTTTATAATTTCTATACCTCAATTAGACTGTTTATTTATTTGCTTATTTTAGTTTCTTTTCTGGGATAGTTTGGTAACATATGCGTGCAGTTATACTGTCAAGGTAGTCTGTCTCCTACACTTTTCCAATTATGAGCACTAATACTGTAAATGTAGTCAGTCTCTTGCAGGTTTCCAGTTATGAGTACTTATACTACAAATGCAGTCTGTCTCCTACGTTTCCAGTTATGAGTACTTATACTATAAATGCAGTCTGTCTCCTACACGTTTCCAATTATGAGCACTAATACTGTAAATGTAGTCAGTCTCTTACAGGTTTCCAGTTATAAGTACTTATACTATAAATGCAGTCTGTCTCCTATGTTTCCAGTTATGAGTACTTATACTATAAATGCAGTCTGTCTCCTACGTTTCCAGTTATGAGTATTTATACTATAAATGCAATCTGTCTCCTATGTTTCCAGTTATGAGTACTTATACTATAAATGCAGTCTGTCTCCTACATTTCCAGTTATAAGTCCTTATATTATAAATGCAGTCTGTCTGTTACGTTTCCAGTTATGAGTACTTATACTATAAATGCAGTCTGTCTCGTGGGTTTCCAGTTATGAGTACTTATACTATAAATGCAGTCTGTCTCCTATGTTTCCAGTTATGAGTACTTTTACTATAAATGTAGTCTGTGTTTTACACATTTCCAGTTATGGCTATTTATACTGTAAATGTAGTCTGCCTCCTACAGGTTTCCAAATTACAGGTGAAAAACTAAAATATTCTAATGGTTATTGATAATATTTTTAACTAATATTATCCCACTGTTAAATGACAAAGTATAAAACATAAAGCCTTGCTAGTTTCTAATGCTCTTCTAATAAGAACATTATTTGTTCAGACATCTCCATTTAGGGCAATATGCACTGCTTGTTCATCTGTGGAAATCGTGGAACCATTATTTGAGTCAGCTTTTTCATTCAAACCAGAACTCACTCCCTGTTCATGTGTATAAGGTGCAGGACCATCAACAAAATGCACGTCCCCATTCAAGACAGGGCCTATCCTACAACATATCTGATTTTGTAGCAAATGAGAGGAGAGACCCACTTCTAAGCATGACTTTTGTGACATTGTTCACCTCCTTCAGGTACTAGGTGCCAAAAATTGCATACATATAACAAGAATGCCCCACTTAGACCACAGCCACAAAGGAATGTGATAGCAAAAGCTGTTTTTCTGTAAACTGCCAGATAGTGTGTGATGCATGTGAGACTATAACTAATGTGTCTGCACTGCACTTATGCAGGTCACATGATTAACATATATAGCATGTATGTATTTCAGTTTTATCACTGCTTTCTGCAGTGTGACATTCCCCAGGTCTGCCTAGTTAGTAAGTGCAGGCACTATGGCTACTGGAAGTGTATATGGATATGCACTCAGCGTGCTCAAATCTAGTATTTCTTTACTCCCCAGGTATGATGTAACTGGCCTGCAGGTGATGCTGGGTATCTGCTAGATCTGGTGGATGACTTCCATACACAACCTACCAAGCACTGCTGAATGCCAGTACAAAACAGCACACACACAAGCCAGTGACATTGTTCAGCATTTGTTCAGCCAACTGAAAGCTCACTTGTTCATCCTTCATACATCAGGAGGATGCTGCAACATGGCCCTGCCACAGCCTGCAGGATATTTCCAGCATGTCTTACGATAGATAATATAATCATAAATAAGTAGGCAGGCCAGCCCCATAGGATGGCTATGTCAGATGACACACACAGGCATGACTGGCATGGAAGATGCAACAACATCATCAGAAAATTAAAAGAGGAGCTAGCAGCAGCCACGACACTCCCCTCACAACAACAATGAGTACAGCACATAGCAGCTCAGTTGAAGTTGAGGGCTCCCTATTGAAATGACGACACATGCAACATCAAGTGCAGCCAGACCAAAAACAAGATTTCAAATCCAGGAAAAGGGTGAGTCTTGAACATTACTCTTTTCCTCTAAACTTCTTTTTTTTTAGGGGCAAGCCTCTCACACTCCCTGAACTTATTTATATCAACTCCAAGGTCACCATAACTTGGAGAAAGGGAATATTACATGATTGTGATCTCTGCCTATTATACTGGCCTTGTGCAGAAGGATGTGGGAACTCCAATTGTATGTATGGGGTATAACTGCAGGACCATAACCTGGATTTCCAGTGTGTCCTGACAATGGAGGCTAGGTGCTTCACAACACAGGAATGACAGTGCCATACCTTGTGTGAAATAACTAAAGACTATGTACCTTGCAATGCCCCTCCCCTTCCCTCCCTACATGACCATGAAAAACTTTTCAAAAGCAAACTTTACGTTACTTAAGACCGAGGTGGAAAGTTTCAAAGCCCCCATGCTAAAGGATAATGCTGTCCAAGCTGCAGAATTTTTTACTAATGCAGTCTATGGGCACCTACAAGAATGCATGGATCGTGCTATCCCAAGCAAAACCAAGACTCACTCCTCCAAGAAAAGGAAACCAGTCTGGTGCACCCCTGCCATAAACAAGCTATACAATAGAAGGAGGAAACTAGTACAGAAAAGAGTAAAATCCCAAGAAGGGAAGACATCCCTGATCAGTATCAGCAAGAAACTACGATCCCTCATAAAATCATCCAAGGTGAGTTTCAAAAGAAAAATTGGCAAGGACTCCAAAGATGACCACAAGGCATTCTTTAGCTATGTCAAGAATCTAAGTGGCAATGCACAGATCTGCTCAGAGTTAGTGCAGAATGGCACAAAATACACTGAACCGACTGATATCCCTAACATCTTGGCAGACAGGTTCAGTGAAAACTTCACCCCTTTTCACACCCAAAAGGGCCCATAACCATACCAGAAGAATGTAGAGCCCCTGAAATCACAGACATTCACGTTAAAACAGCCCACTCCCAAGCCAAAAACACAGCATCAATGGGACCGGACAGTGTCCCAGGCTGCGTCCTACATGAGCTCAAAGATGAACTAATCCCTCACCTAAACACACTGTTCAAGCTCAGCCTCTCCACAGGCTACGTACCTATAGAGTGGCACACAGCAATGGTTATTCCGCTCCATAAAGGAGGAGCCACAACAGACATTGGGAACTATTGCCCTATAAGCCTGACTAGATTGGTCTGCAAGGCTATGGAGCACATTATCATGGAACTCATTAACAGAGACATTGGGAACCTCCAAACAATGGACCCTACTCAGTTCGGCTTTGCTAAGGGCAGATCCTGCCTCCTGAACCTAGTGGACTTCTTTGAGACAGTTACCAAGGCTATAGATGAGATAAAGGTGGCACACACAGCCTACCTAGACCTCACAAAGGCCTTCAACACCATTCCCCATTATGGTATTATAGACAAGCTCACCAGCCTGAACATAAACCCGTATGCCACAAGATGGGTTGTCAACTGGCTCACGGACAGAACCCACATGGTGAGAGTTGCAGGAGCTAGGTCCGACTCTAAACCAGTTACAAGTGGCATTCCTCAGGGCTCAGTCCTAGGACCCCTCCTTTTCGGTATATACTTCTCAGAGGTACAGACATGCACAGGAGGACCATGGCTGACCAAGTTCACAGACAACTGCAAACTAGAGGCTATAATTGACTCTCTGGCTGACACAGACATCCTCCAAAAGGGTCTCAATGAGATGGATACCTGGTGTCAAAATCATGACCCCAAGCTAAATGCAAAAAGTGCATAGTCATCCCCTTTGGAAAAAAACAAAGTACCCAAAAACTAGCACATAGGTGGTAGTCCCCTAAATACGGAAGATGTAATAAGGGATTTGGGGACCAAAGTAGATAGTAATCTCTCCTTTGATAATCACATTGCCAAAGTGGTTAGAAAATCCTTCTATGTGGCCCACCTAATCTCTGCCTGGCATACAAGGCCATGTCCAACCCAGAATTGATGGACATGCTCCACCTAAAGAAAACCATATCCCCTCGAGCCACACGCTCTAGGGATCTAAAGCTCACCACAACAATAAATAGGAAGTGCTGGAGGGATAGATTCCTGTCCCCGAGACTTCCCATCCTCTGGAACAAGATTCCAATCCCCATTAGGCAGAGCTCCTCGCTAACACTCTTCAAGAGAAACCTTGACGAGTGGATGGGAAGCAGAAAGTTTACCCCGGGAATCACTTCAGTGGCTCTGCTGGACCGGGGCACAGGGAACTAATCTAAGGGGGCGGTGAAAGCCAACACATTCTGGCTAGGCTTATAAATGCCTTCGGGCAGATAGCCTAGTACCTATTTATGAACCTTATATGTACCCTACTCTGAAGTCAGACAACACTGCCAGTCTGAGAAGTGATAGCAGCAATGGCATTCCTCTGTATGGAGGTGAATATGGAAGTCATCTGTGCCATCACAGCCTTTATAAAACCAAGTATTAGAGCATTCCTGGACTCCATGTTCTCACAGAGTACCTGGATGTGGTGAGTGATATCCTGATGAATGCAATGTAGCCTAGCAGTTAGCTCCATGTTGAAGTGATTAGTTACAGACTTTGCTTGAAAGATAGCCTGCCAGCTCCATTCTGTGGATAAATGTCTACCCAGGATGTGAAAACAGAGAGTGCCAGTTAGCCATCTGACTATGCCATTGGTATTTGTGTCTCATCATCATTGTCAGTCCCTGTATGGGAGACAACATCATGTTGTAGTCCTGCTACAGCCTGTGCCGTTGTCACTGTACCAGTGCTCTGCCCTGTAAATACACAACAAATGTTACACTGGAGTGAACGAGTACCTAAGTGGCATCAGTACATGTGCTGCAGCTGTGCCCAAGTGACATGAGTACCTGTGCTACAGCTGTGGTCCTGTGGCATGAGTACCTGTGCTACGCTGTCGGTCTGTGATATGAGTACCCATGCTACACTTGTGGCCTTGTGACATACACACTAAGGGTGACCATGAAGGAAGTACCATACAATATCAACTTTCCTCCACTACCATCCTGACATATACCTACTGTTCCTATAGCAACAAATATGCTCTCTATGTCTGCGGTGGTGCTGTAAAGAAATTTACTGTAAATGTTACTAACTTGATGCATCATCCACTCAGATGTGTGTGGTAAGTCTATCCTGACACCAGAGTATACTCCTATAGGGATGAGCCAGACCCTTGTCTCCCTGCAGGGGTACTGAACCCTCCTCCAGCTCTTTTATTCTGTACTGCTCTTAGATGGCGCCCCATTTGCTGACCTCTGAATTGGCGCAGTGTAGAATTTTGGTGATGCACTGTTAACATTACTGTTGTGTGTGATTCTGCCTGGCCATAACAATGCTGTGGACACATGTTCATTAGCCAGCACCATAGGCCACCATATATTGTAGCCAGGGCATACCATTTATTAACAAGTGAGAGACATGTACAGAATCAGAGAGCCCTGAAATCTTAGGATGCCTTATAATAAGCATAACATATTTGTCCACGACACATGCAGGTATGCATATTTTCATTGTTAGGCTTATATAAATTGAGTTCCTGTACAAAGGTAAAAATCCACAACAAGGTAGACAAAGACTATTTATCACACAGATTAGTCGGTTCTTACTCTGAGCTGCATATTGGCCATGATAGTTTTGCTATTTCTCTAATTGTTGCCTAGATTAAGGGTCTATATCATAAGAGCGAATCGCACAAATTGCCAATGCTCATAATATCAAATGTAGCAGACCTTGATCTTCCTATTGTGGGGGGCTGTGCCCCACACCCCCCACTAAATATATATTCCAACTCCATGATCGCACTACAGTGAGGAAAGGGCAAATATCCCATTCTTCACTGTACTACGATCTCAGAAAAAGCAATTCGAGGTCTGGTACGTTCGATATTATGAGCGTTCGAAATTTGTGTGATTCGCTCATCTGATGTAGACCCAGATTTTCAAAATAACTTTCATGATATGCATGAGTTAGCATACAAAACAGTGGGATGTTCTCTAAGTTCATACCTGTTTGTACTGCATTTAAGTAAACGAGTCAAAGTACCATAAATATCTATAAGTCACTTTCTGCCATGCACCTGCAGTGTAGCATGAAACTCAGCTTGCTACTTACACTCACTTCTGGTTACATGCTCGTGCAAGCATGTGCATTGCATTTCTGCAGCTAGAAAGCCATCCTACCTGCTATGTAGAAATCACATTATAAACATTATTTCTAGTTACATACCTCTCAACCTCTTGGCATAAAAATTCTTGACAAAGCCAAACATAATGGGTGGAGAAAGCCCTAAAAATAGGGACAAATTTTGAATATGA
>NC_056733.1:1284659639-1284727139 GCF_019279795.1 Protopterus annectens | reverse complement strand
AGACATGTGATGGTCAAAGGCCAGATTACTGTCTATGTGTGTACCCCAAATCCCCTCACTACTGGGTTATCTCTAATTGACGTGTTGTCAATATGATAGTTACCAGGGGTGGATGACTTCCTTAAGGATTCTATTATGTATTTCTTGGCATTAAGTTTAAATGCATGGCTCTAACACTAGTTGTTTGTCTGTGTCAGCCCTTTCTGCAGAACATTTGTGTTGTTTTGAGATTCTATGACAGCTCCTAATTTGTAATAATCTGCAAATGTAGTCAGCCAGAGACCATTGACATTGGCCTTGGCTTCAGAGAAGTAAATGCCAAAAAGGAGCAGTCTAAGTACTAATGCCTGAGAGACTCCAATTGTGACTGGCCTCTTTATAGAGGTGGACTCCCCAATTCTAACTTCCTGAGTCCTGTCTGTAAGCCAGTTGGCTATCCACTGAATGACAGTGCACAAAGTACATGCAGTCAGTCATGAGGGATTTGGGCACCTAGATTGATAGCAGCCTGACTTTTGAGCACCATGTTGCTTCCATTGCACAGAAAGCTTTCTACATGGCCCACCTGATAAGTAAAGGTATCTCATCCAGTGACAAGGAGATCATAAAATCCCTGTATTCTTCCCTTATAAGGCCCATTATTGAGTACAACACCCCATTCAGAATGTACCTCTCAAAGCACATGCAGCAACTGGAAAGACCACAGAGGTTCCTCACCAGGAGAATCCAGGACCTCAAAAATCTACCATACAAAGACAGGCTAAAAGCTCTATGCCTCAACTCTGTTTCATACAGACTCCTCAGAGGTGACATCTGTCTGACATACAAGGTGATCTCGGACCCCATATTGATGGGACTGCTGCATATCCACAAGTCAAGCTCCACTCGAGTAACCCACACACATGGCCTCAACCTGGTCTGTGACATCAATAGGACTTACTGGTGGGACAGATTTGTGCGATATAGTCTCCCCATCTATGGAATAGACTCCCTCTCCACGTGAAGCAGAGTATCTCTTTACCCCTTTTTAAGTGCAATCTGGATAACTGGATGGGAAATAGAAAATACATTCCTGGGATTCCACCCATGTCCCTGTTGGACAGGGCCACTGGGTGCTGATTTGTCTATGCATGGGCTTTTTCGCTAGGCTTATAAGGGCCTCAGGGCCAATAGCCTAATAACTTCCTATGATCCTATCATCCTATGATCCTATGATGCTATGACAAATGGGTTTGTACCTAACCTCTTGAGTTTGTCAACAATGCCTGAGTGAGGTATTGTGTCATATGCCTTGGTCAAGTCAAGGTATGCAGTGTTAACCATTCTGCTTTCATCCATTAATTTGGTGACCTTCTCAAAGATGTCCACCAGGCTGAGTAGGCATGACCTGCCCTTGATGAAACCAAACTGAGTTGGGTCCAATGTCTAGAGGTTTATTATATCATTATTAATTATTTCCATGATAATTCTTTCCATGGTTTTGCACATAAGAGTAGTGAGACTTATGGGTCTGTAGTTTCCAGGGTCTGCAGATGGCCCACCTTTATGCAGAGGGATGACTGCTGCTGTTCTCCATTCATGAGGCATAAAGCCTGTTTGGTTTAAATAGCCACTACAGAAGGCCTGTTAGGTAATGTTTCATGCTATTTGGAAGGCATCTTGGGATATTGTTTAGGCCCATTGATGCAGTATTCTTGATCTGATGGTATTTTCTGAGGGAAGGTGGGGGGAGGGATAAGGTTTGAGGTGAATTTATTGGACTGTTAGGCCATGTTTCGTGCTATTTGGAAGGCATCTTGAGATATTGTTTAGGCCCATGGATGCAGTATTCTTGGCCTTAGAGAGAGCATTAAGGACCTGTTCCTTAATGATAGCAGTGGGAGTTATATCTGATGGTATTTCCTGAGGGAAGGTTGGGGGGGGGATAAAGTTGGAGGTGAATTTGTCGACCAGTAGGTTTGCTATATCATCTGGGTCAGTGTAGGTGGCTCCATTTACAATGAGCTCTGCACACAATTGTGTATTGACTTTGAGGTTGCAGACAAAGCTAAGGAATGCCTTGTGGTTGTCCTTGGCCTGGAAGACCAAATTTACCTCAAATTTGGCTTTTGCAGACTTTATTTGTCCTCTGACTTGTTTGTTTAGTTTGATGAGAGTGCTTTTATTCTGCTGGGTGCTGCACATCCTAATTTTTGCCATGATTTTCTTCCTCCTGTTATACATCCGACTGATTTTGTGAATCCACCAGGGTGACTTATTTTTTGAGTTAGTTCTGTACTTCTGTACTATATTCTTTTTACTTCGATGAAATGGACTTTCAGATGGAGGAAATATATACCATATGTATAATGTGCACAATTAGAGCAGATACTGTAGACAGAGCACTCAATAGAGTAAACTAACAGTATTATAAGTAGTAACTGTGAAAATAAATACATGTTGTGGTGATTATAGGATCATAGGGGATTTCTAGGCTGTCAACCTGGAAGTCATTTTAATCCTAGCCATTTCAACCCAATGTAATACCACAGACGTACTAGTCAATAGCTGAGATTGCATTTAGTGATGACTGCCCATGTCTAGGTGAGCTATGGGCACAATCCACAGTAAGAATTTATGGTCCCCCATCTACTCATCAAGGTTCCTCTTGAACATTGTCATAGATGTGCTCTGTTTCACATGAATTGGTAGCATGTTCCAAAGACATGGCAGTCAATGGAAGATAAATCTGTCCTTCTAGCATGTCCTTTTTAAGTCACAGGCCATATTTAAGTCCCAGGAATGGGTAGCCCTAGATCCATTTGATTTACGGATATGCAGTAAGTTCATTAGGTTTGGGTCTTAGGTTGCCTGTAGGCCAGGCATAAGTCTCCCCTAAGAAGTCAATAAGATATGCAGTATAGTAACAGGGACTTTAGTCAGTCCGTGTAAGGCACATGCTAAAGGCCTTTGATCTTATTTGCTAGAAACCTCTGAAGTCTCTCTAATTACTACATGTGCTTAGTATGGTACATACCCAAATGTGGTGTTATACACAATTATGGGCTCGATAAGTACTGAGTATACAGAGTTATAAATTCTTTTGCTCTTGAGGAAATGCCTTTACTAATCTAGTGAGCTACTTGGAAAGCTTTCCTTACAATGGTACACATGTAGTGGTCAAAGTTAAGGTCACTGTCAACCTGTGATTCTAGGTCTGTTACCACTTCATGGGTACTTAGGTTATTGTTGTTGATTTGATAGTGTGAAGGAACATTGTGCCGAAGGGAATGATGATGCATTTCTTTGCATTCAGTTGGAGACCGTAACTAATACACCAGTCGTTGGTCTGTCTGAGACCCTCCTGGAGTATACTGACATAATTTGGGGATTCAATGATTGTAGCTAGTTTGCAGTCATCTGCAAACTTGGTCAGTCATAACCACAAACAATCTGACCACAAAACTGAGAACCAAATGAAGGCAGGCAACGTATCAGCAACAAGAACCAATTTATTCAGGATACAACAGTCAAGTGCTTTGGTCTTGTTCAAAGACTTCATCAGAACTGTTGACAGACACACTTAACATCATTAAATAGTTAAAACCATCAAGACACATGATAAAAATTACCCAATCAGGATGCTGAAAAAATTAACTAAAAAATGATTGACAAGTAAAATGACTGGCAAACCACAAATAAAACAGTACAACTGTCACAAAATAAATGCATAGATTAGGGTTGCCGCCTTTCATCGTGGCTAAAACCAGAGTAAATCCACACCCCTCATGTCACCAATAACCCTGCCCATCACACTCCCTTTCCCACCCAGACCCCACCCATTTTGTGACATCACGATGACATCACCCGGTGGGAACTCCCTCTTTTTTCCGTTCCTGCTACCTGCTTTCAGCTGATTTACTATGCTTTTATGTAAAAAAGCATAGTAAATCAGCCGATTTACAAACTCTGATAGTCTGTTTCCTTTTTGAAACAAAATACTGGAGTTTGTACAATGTTTTCGGGCAGGGCCGGCCTTAGCCGAAATGGCACCCTAGGCGAAGTAGTGCTCCGGCGCCCCTTAAGCCCCACCCACACCACAGTCATGAAACACCCCTATTTGAGCCACACCCACAGGGTCACTCCCCAAGAAAGCCATTCCAGCCATTGCCTTAAATTTAAATGCATAGGAAGAATAACTACATTGCAAGGTATCTTTTAACTACAACTACTTCTGCGTAGTATTTTCTACTTTAAATACCAGAGCCAGATCACGGTCAAATAGGGCCCTAGGCAGGGTAATAGTCTGCCCCCCAGTGCAGCCGCTCCTGCAGCAACCCTATCCCCCCAGCAGCAGCCCCCTCCTCAGCTATTCCAGTGTTCCATTATTTGGTTATTTCTCACCAGTTACCATGCATACTATTCTTGTATTTGCTTCTACAGTCATTACAGATATTGAAGTAAAATAGCACAAACACAGGTAACCATTTGCTAAACAATACAGTCTCGCAATGAAAACAGACTTAGCATAAGCAATAAACTTCTCTGCCCTTGAAACTCACATTCATTGAAATGTGAAAAATTCATATTCATTGAAACGGCATGAAAACCCACATTCATAGAAAATGCATCTGGCCAGTGAAGAATTAAGTTTACCTTTGGGCTGTTTTCAAAACAAACTCCTTGCACACATTTTTTAGGGCCATGCATACGTGTATTTGTTCTTTGATTCACCTTTCTGATTGCAATGAATTATATTCCTTGTATAATACAGCACCACTTGTTAGAAAGTGTTTTAAATTTGTAGATTTAAACATTCTTTTAATAAGCTATGAAACAAAATGTATGAACCAATAACTACCCATTTCAGAAAATTTCAACCATAAAAGGCCACTCAAGACTTCTGTCATTATAATCCACCAATATTACTCCATACTCACAATCTCTGCAGATATAAAATCATCTGAATTCCACATTAAAGAAATCTGTACCTAATGAAGAGGTTTCTACTGGCAAAACAACTTCATATATCAATGTTTTATCTACAAATTCAGTGCCTGCTTTCCTTGAATAATTAATTTCCTATATTGCATTAAAAATTTGGTAAGTTGGTAATATTGCAATAGGAAATGACCAACAAGTTCATAGTCACCACAAATGTATTGCAAAGGACATACTCAGGAGTGTAGAACCCCTATCCCCCTTATAATGCACCAAATAATCAGCAATCATATGGGCAATGCAGTATCAGCACTCCATCTACATGGTGTGGGAGTAGAATCCACAGCCTTCTGCACCAAAGGCAATTATGATACTAACACTGCTTTCAGATTTTATAACACAGTGTGCCATTTCATAAACAAAAAACAGCTAGTTGCACATAGAAACATTTACACTTGTTAGAGTATGTTTTAAATTTGTAGTTTTAAACATTTTTCCAGTAAGCAATGAAACAAAATGTATGAACCAATAATGACAAAACTACCCATTTCAGAATATTTTAACCATAAAAGGCCCCTCAGATATCTGTCATTACAACCCACCATGCATTTTCTGAAGGAAATGAAGGCTGAAACTCAAATGTATAACATTTAGTTATTTAAATCTTCAGTGATTTGCCAGAAAAATACAAATTTTATGAGGAATAGGCCAAAAATATGAGGCAAAAATCTGGATAGTTGAGAGGTATGCATATCTCTCAACCTTACTGCAAGAAATCTGGACTGATCATCATCAAGTCTAGATTTACTTCTAACAATGGTAAGCAAATCATCCAACTTTTAACACGAGGAACACAGATCACCAGTGTTATCAGTTGTTACCTTTAAATATGCATAGCATTTATTATACTGCACAATATATTTGTGTATTAGCAAATCATTAATTGCATATTCATTTAAGGAATCCATATTCAGCTACAAACAAATACAGTATTTTAAAAGAAAAGAATAATCAAAATCAGTAGCCACAGAATTCAAAGAGAACTTAAATCAACTTCTGCGACAAAAAAAAAAAAAAATCGCACCAGCAATATACAACTAAATAATAAAGTAAGTACAGTAAAGTTGTCCTGACCATAGAAGGTGTGCAAGCCTGACAAAAATTGTAATTCCTTTACCAACAGTGAAATTAAAGGTAAAACAACAAAATATTAATCAAAGTAAATCTTGTTAAGAAGCTATCCCTTCCTACCTACAAACAGTTTAAAACAATATAAATTCAAATAAAACTTCTATTACCAGTCAACTCCACAGTAAATCACAAACCTAGGTAGGATTGTTTAGATATGCTCAGGATAGTTTAAACTATGGTAATCTACCCATATAGCTTAGGCTACTGCAACAGTGATCCTTATAAAGAACGCAGTACAGTTGTGTAAGTAAATTTACCATAACAGTAACTGTTCAAATAATCACTGCTACAGTAGATATTTCCTCCCTACCATTAAATTTGTAATGTTTTTTTTATGCCAGAGTACTGTTACACTCCTAGCATTAACCTCTCAGAGCTTTAACCTTTCTCTCATTTTTGGCATGAAAGCTCAGAAGGGCTTCACACTCAAACCTGATTTTGTCATCTGAGCTTGAACTGACCAACTATTTTGGCACTTTGAAGGTGCCATGAAAACTTTGGAAGCTGGCTTCCTTCCGGGTAGTTTTATCTTTGTATAATGATATACAACCCACCTATTTTAGACTACTGCAATAGTGATCATACCTTGCACAACTATAATTTCTACATGACTTGTCTCTGCATCATCTGTTTGGTTTCTAATTTTCGGTGCAGGGTAGCATGTAAGTGTTTCACCTTTATTTTTGCATATCAGTTCTACAGAGTTTATTCTATCATTAAAGCAGTAATGCCAACAAACAATCACACATTTTTTATGAGGGTCAGGGCAGCATTTCGAGGTAAATCCATGAAAATCTAAGAGCTATGATTGTGACTCCAAACATGCATACTGTAATCATAATCTTCATTTCAAGATTAAATTGCGTGTCTCTGGTTTTCAGGTAATTCAGTATCTCATTCCTGAGAAATATACTTCCCGCTTTTACCTATGTTTATTCTCCAGAATAGGGCTACAGGTATAAGTAATAGCTAAATTAAAATCATATCAGAGTGTGAGGAAGGAAACGCTTACTTATTTTTGGAGGATGGCCTTCATATATGTTGTTTCTTATAGTTAATAGTGGGAAGAGAGTTCAATTAGGGCCAGTTCAGGAGTAATGCTGCTTTTGCTCACCTCATTCGCCTAACTTTTATGAACAAAAACAGTAAATATAGGAGGAGCAAGTGGCTAATTTGAGGGCAAAAAAAAAGCATATATAAATGTTTAAATTATAGCAGTTGAGAGGAAAAATCTAACATTCAAAACAGACTCTCCAAAAATGGATGTTGGGGATCTGACACAGGTGAAAATCTGGAATGACCACAATCCTGGCCTCCTGCTCCAAAATAACGCATTATACAGTAACATAGGCAGCTCCAGTGCCTGCAAGAGAGTAAACAGTCTAAATAATCTGACTCTAAAAAGGAAGCTGCAATATGCTGCCCTTGCTAACCAAAAAATCATTTTAACTACTTTTTGTACAGTATCTTTTCAACTTCACAGCTCGCTTTTATATATATGTATGATACATTTACAAGAGGGCAGTAAAATGTATGTGCAGCATTATTTCACCTGCATAAAATAATAAACATAACGCATCTATTAAATGGCATAACCCATAGGCTGTGAGTTAGCGCCAACACTTTCCGCTCTGATTAATTCTGTTTTCACTGTCCTGTAACACCTCTGGTGTGAAGGCTGGATTAAAAGTTCCACCATTCAGTTCTGAAGAGTCGCCGGCATGTAACCCATCGCTCATCAGCTCTCTCTTCCTCTTACTTTTCTGCCCTCTCGGCTCACCACTTCCACTTCCTGTCCCCTGGGACATTTGCGAATACCTTCCTACCAGCATGTTACACAAAGGCGTTAACAAGTCAATCAGCTCGGTCAACTGCCCAACGAGCTTCCTGGACTGGCCAAGCTCATCTTGCCCTGTATGGGTCGGGGATCCATTCTCCATAATAACCGCCAAAACAAAAACGACCAAATCAAAAACCAAGTCAAATAACAACCAAGAAAAATTGGCAGTTTTCTGTAGAATGTCACCAAGCACAATAGATTCCACCTCAGTTAAAAACGAAGTGCAAAAACACAATTTATTAACACAATTTCAAAATCAAGGCATTTTCGTCCTATAAGTGGACTTCATCAGATAATCTCTTACATCATTTATTAGCATCCATTATATACTTCCATATAATGTGGAATCTATTGTGCTTGGTGACATTCTACAGAAAACTGCCGATTTTTCTTGACATGTAAAATGACTGGCAAACCACAAATAAAACAGTACAACTGTCACAAAATAAATGCATAGATTAGGGCTGCCACCTTTCATCATGGCTAAAACCAGAGTAAATCCACACCCCTCACGTCACCAGTAACCCTGCCCATCACACTCCCTTTCCCGCCCAAACTCCACCCATTTTGTGACATCACGATGACATCACATGGGAACTCGCTATTTTTTCCATTCCTGCTACCTGCTTTCGGCTGATTTACTATACTTTTCTGTAAAAAAGCATAGAAAATCAGCCGATTTACGAACTCTGATATTCTGTTTCCTTTTTGAAACAGAATACTGGAGTTTGTACAATGTTTTCGGGACTACTGTAGAATCAATTTGATTTCCAGTTAGTCCGGAAAAAAAACAGAGGGGTGGCAACCCTGGCATAGATATGAATACATGAAATATTTGACACTGTAGAATTATATATATATATATATATATATATATATATATATATATGTGTATGAAATGCCCCATGATCCATAAAATTCTAAAGGTAACTCATCAGCCTTCAAGGCTTTTAAGTTTGATAAAAAATAAAAATTAAGATACCGAGCCTGCCAGGCTGAAAGACAAGAAAAACTCTTTATTGACCAAAAATACAGGTAAGTTCTTTTGTGATTAATTTATCACTTCATCAGACAAACTAATAAAGAGACAACCTACATTTATATCCAATAACAGCCAGTCAAACATTGAAACCAATTAAAAACCTTCTAAACCATTGGTACATAATATGTGACAAAATGCAAGAATATCTGAGGAGTGTCCTAAAAGCTACAACCTAAATGTACATCAATAAAACATGCTGAAAAATACTAATGTTTTTATATGCATTTAATAGGAATTTTATGTATATTCTTAACTCATGTTTATTAGAAATATTTACTAGTTTGTCTGATGAAGCAATAAGTTAATCATGAAAATGCTTACCTGTATTTTTGGTCAATAAAGAGTTTTTCTTGTCTTTCAGCCTGGCAGGCTCGGTATTTTATTTTTTATTTTTTGTTTGCATTTGTATAGTTACCATACTGTTTCCTGTGCCTGTTTTTTGTTTGGCTTTTAAGTTTGATGTTGAGTGTGTCTATCAACAGTTCTGATGAAGTCTTTGAACAAGACGAACATCTGAGAAGTATATACCAAACAATAGGGGGCCCAACAAGTCTGCTGGTTGATGTGGTCACCCACTTTGATAGTGTGTCCAGTTTGTGAGTCAGTTGGTAATCTATCTTACAGTCAAGGAGTTTACATTAAGTTTGCTAAGTTTATCGGTAATGTATGAATGTGGGATTGTGTCAAAAGCTTTTGCCAAAATGCACCAGATTTCACAGGAAGGGTCAGCACTTCACAAAGCCAAATTGGGTAGGATCCAGGGTATGGAGGTTACCTATGTCTGTATTTATGAAGTCCATAATAATATGTTCCATGGTCTTACAGATGAGGCTGGTCAGGCTAATGGGTCTGTAATTCCCTGTGTCTGTTGCTAGTCCACCTTTGTGGAGGGGTAATAACTGTTGCTGTTCTCTATTCTGCAGGAACAAAGCCTGTAGTTAGGCAATGATTGAAAACGGTATTTAGTGGAGATGCTAGTTCATGTTTTATCCTGTTTAGAAAATAGCCTGGGATGTCGTCTGGTCCCATAGAGACTGTATTGTTTGCCTTGGGCAGAGCTTTGAGGACCTGTACTTCAGATATGTAAGGTGGGGAGAAGTTTGGGGAGGGTTTGTTGTAAGTTATGAGGACATAAGCTAGTGAAATTTTTATCAAACCTATCCGCTAGCAGGTCGCTACCTCTGGGGGATCAGAGTGTGTGTGTGTGTGTGTGTGTGTGTGTGTGTGTGTGTGTGTGTGTGTGTGTGTGTGTGTGTGTGTGTGTGTGTGTGTGTGTGTGTGTGTGTGTGTGTGAGATACCATTGAGCACCAGTTCTGCACATGCTTGGGTCCTACCCTTTAGGTTATGTACACAGCTGTAAAGGCCCTATGGTTATCCTTGGCAGTACTTGGTAGGTTTCTGTCAAAGGAGCTCTTGGAAGATTTGACAAGTTGTCTTATTTGCCAATTAAGGCTAAGGAGGGTGTCTTTCCATTGTTGGTGCCTTGTCTTTGTTTTCTTGGACAGCAACTTTTTGTGTTTATTGTAGAGTTTGTTGATGCTGAAAGTCCACCATGTCTGCTTGATTTTACTTGGGGCTCTGACTTTAATTCTATCTGGTGCAGCCGAGTTTGTACACTTATGCAAGTGATTGTACAGGACATTGGTGTAAGCTTTGGTGTAGTTACGACTTTCAGCTTGGGGTGGGGCTTGGAATGCATTTATACCTTCACCTAGGAGGGTATAGTTTGCCTCAATGAATTTTTTAGTCTGATTTCACCCTTTGTGAGTTCTGGTGTTAGTGTCAATTCCAATGTGACTTATTTGATGCAACAATGCACCTGTTTGACATGTTGGCGAGGACCAGATCTAGAATGTTTGTTCCTCTTGTCAGGTATGGAGAATTTGCTCCAGGGCATTTGAATTCATAAAGTCAAGGAGCTTTTCTGCTAGCAGGTTTGGACTAGACTAGGTTTCCCAGTTGATGGTAGAATAATTGAAATCTCCCATAACCAGTGCGTTTGGTAAAATTTGGATTATCTTCTGTTTGGTTAAGTAGGTTTCATGGGTGTTGTGACCCATGGAGGAGGATCTATAACTAGCTAGAACTTAAATGGGGGGGGGTTCTTACCCACCATAACCTGGACCTGGAGTAATTCTATGGAGGTGTCCAGTCTAACTAGACAGTAGATGAATTTATCTTTAGTATAGACTGAAACACCACACGTTCATTTTATGCTCTAAAGGTGTGGAAGGCATTGTAACCTTTCAGGACCTGGGTACCCTCTGAGGCCTTAAACCAGTTTTCTGTGACTGCACAGACATCTACATTTTCTAATGATAGAAGTGCTTCCAGGGAGTGCAATTTTTGGTTTAAGCTCCTAGCATTTAACAGCCTGACCCTTATTTTGTTCTTTTTGGTTAATTTCACATTGGTAATGTTGTTTTTGAGACCTTGCTTAAAAGGCACTATGGAGAAGGCAAGAGCTTTTGCCAGTTCCTGAAAGCCTAGGGGTGCCAGTTGCAAACACTCTCTGGCAAAGCAGCGAGTTTTGTCGACCATTGCTTCCAAAGCAGACAGGAACTGGACTCAAATTATTTTTTATTTATACTGTGGCATCATTCTAGGTGAGGGTAGTATGCTGTTCAAGGATAGGGACATACCTGCCTGGGACACATACTCAGAGAGCGCAACCATGTCTCTCTTCATATTGTCCAGCAATGTACATCTCACATCATTCATGCTAACATGAACTATGACAGAGTCATAACAGTAGTTGTTGCTGAGAGACCTGAGAGTATGCATGATTTGGTGAATCCTGGCACAGGACAGGCAGCTGACTGACTTTCTCCTTGTCCTTGTCCAGCCTGGTGAGTGGGACATCCATGTGTCTCACTATTGAGTCTCCAATAAAAAGAAAACTTGTTTTTTTGAATGTTACACCTTACAGGCTTGGTGGGTGAGACACTAGTGTTGGTATGTGTCATGGGTGCTGTGGAGACTGTGTTAGCTGTAGCAGGTTTGTGTTTTGGAGGTCTTTGGTGTTTTGGTAAGCTTTTTAAGAGAAACTCCGCATATGTGGATATATGTGTTTGATGTGTACTATGTATTTGTGTAGTGGTATGTGTAGGAGAAGTGGTACATATGAATATATAGTGGTGGGTGAGTTGACAAATTTCTCTATGTTACTGTCTTGAGTGAGAGAGAGCATGGATTCTAAAATTTTGGAGTAAATACATCTCTTGCAGTATGCACTAGATTGTGTTATTAGTAGAGGGTTGTCTATGTATACAATGCAATAGCTACACTGCCTCAAGTGACCCAAGTCAACAAGGTTAGCAGGAGAAAAAAGGGTAGTACAATTGTCCATAATGCTAGGTTGAACACTGTTGTCAGTAGTGGTGGCTTTCTCAAAAATGATTACGGAGGATCTCGGCAAATGGATGTTTCTGCCTGGGTTTTAAGGGAAAATTTGCTGAATTTAACTATCTGCTTTGGCGCACAATTGCACAGCAGTGCATGGTTCTGCACAATGCACAAACAAGCAGAAACCTACTCAGATGCAAGACCTAAATACTAGAAGCTAGAACTTGAGAAAAAAACTCTAACAAAATTCAAAAGGACCACTGAGGATGCTTATTCCAAGACCTAGACCAGCCTCCCATTAATAGTCAGGTCCCAATCAACACAATTCTCTCAAAAAAGTAAACATAGGCCCCTTCAAATCCAAGATGGCCTGGAAAATGTAGTCAGATTCTACGAAAATCCTGTTATTACTCAGACAGTCCAGATTTGGGATTCAAAGGTATTTTCCCTGAAAAATGAAAAATCAGGATCACTTAATGATAGTCAATTCCACAAATCTGATGTGTGTCACACCCTAGCTGAGGTGTTAACCTCAGGTATGGGCATTATCAAGTCAGGCAACCTATGTAGGCATTGATTTGATGACCTATGATGCCACCCTGATGTTCTCCATAAATGGGAGACAGATTTCAGGAAGCAATGCTCACATCAGTAGCATAGTTAGGACAGGGAGAGAGAGGCAACTGCCCCAGATGCAAAGTGTTCCAGGGTGCATCCAGCCGGTATTGCATTTCTGGTCATACCTGAGTGCTCTAGCATTCTGTGTATGGTCTAAACTGCTTACTATGTTGTAGCAAACAGTTTTCTACAGTTTAAATTAAAAAAAATATATATATCTTTTTTTAACTAAAACTTGAGTGCTCTGTGCAGACAGGGTATAAATTGTAAAACTGTTTGCTATATTTATAGTAAGTAGCATGCTACAATTTAAAAAAGAAATGTTTATTTTTGTAATCTAAAACATGCAGGTATGTGTAAACTGTAGCAACTGTTGGCTACATTTGTAGCAAACAGTTTGTTACAGTTTAAAAGAAGAAATGCTTTTCTTTTAATAAAATATGTTAAAGGAGGGTTGGGAGCAGGAAGGTTGTGTGTGTAGATCTAAGCAGTCACTTAAGGATTATTACAGTGAAGTGCCTTTTTTTTGCTCCTCATTTGAAAAGCTGAAAGGGTGGAGCAATGGTTTACATTACCAGTCTGGGGTACTTACTGAATCAGAGACATTTCTGGCTCAAATGGTATTGTAAGTAAACTACATTATCATTTTAGGTATATTTGGGCTACTGTTCTTGCTACTTGTGGGTATTTGTGTCAGTCAGCATAGCACATGTGTATGGGTTACTCATAGGTTCATAGGTTCATAGGTTTATACTAGGCTATCTGCCCTAAGGCATTTATAAGCCTAGCCCAAATTATTGTGGCTTACGCCACCCCTTATATGAAAAAATACTGTGCCCATTAGTTTGTTGTGCCTCTGTCCAGCAGTGACCCAGAGATGATTCCCGGGGTAAACCTACGATCTCCCATCCACAGGTCTAGATTTCTCTTGAACAGAGTCAGCGAGGTGCTCTGCCTCACATGGACCGGGATTTTATTCCACAGCATAGGGAGTCTCTGAGTGATAAATCTATCACTCCAGCACGTCCTATTTATATCCGTGCTAAGGTTTAAGTCGCTTGCTCTAGTGGTTTTGGTGGATTTGGATTTTGACGTGGAGCATGTCCATTAATTCCGGGTTGGACATGGCCTTGTATGTCAGGCACATGTCACCTCTGAGCAGACGGTATGCACTGAATAGAGCTGGAGTTTCTTCAATCTGGCAGCATATGACAGATTTTGGAGTCCCTTTATCCTTTTGGTGAGGAACTTTTGGGGTCTCTCCAATTGCTGCAGATGTCGGGTGAGATACATCCCGAATGGGGCATTGTACTCGATCATTGGTCTGATAAGTGAAGAGTACAGGGGAACAATGACCTCACTAGATCTGGATGTGAATCCCTTCATGATCAGGTGGGCAATGTAGAAGGTCTTTCTAACCACTTTAGCAATGTGAGTGTCAAAAGAAAGGCCACTGTCAACCTGGGTCCCCAGGTCCCTGATAACCTCTTCTGTGCTTAGTGGATTGCCACCTATATGGTAGCTTGGGGTTACCTTGTTTTTCCCGAAGGGTATGACTATACATTTTTGGCGTTTAACTTCAGGCCATGGCTCTGGCACCAGCTATCTGTTTCAGTGAGTCCTTCTGAAGGATATCCGTGTCCGATGCACTTTCCACTATGGCGCCCAGTTTGCAATCATCTGCAAACTTTGTCAGCCAAAGTCCTCCCATGTTGGCCTGTACTTCTGAGAAGTAGATGCCAAACAATAGGGGGCCAAGGACCGAGCCCTGTGGGACACCACTTGTGACCGGCTTGGAGTCTGACACAGCGCCAGCAACTCTAACCCTGTGGGTTCTGTCCTTAAGCCAGTTTGCAACCCATCTTGTGACATATGGGTTTACATTTAAGCTGGTAAGTTTTTCTACAATACCCGAGTGGGGTATTGTGTCAAAAGCCTTTGCAAGGTCAAGGTAGGCTGTATGGACTGCCTTTCCCTCATCAATGGCCTTGGTGACTATTTCGAAGAAGTCGACCAAGTTCAAAAGGCATGATCTTCCCTTGACAAAGCCAAACTGGGTCGGGTCCAATGTCTGCAAGTCCCCTATATCTTTGTTTATGAGCTCCATTATGATCCTCTCCATAGCTTTGCAGACTAGACTTGTTGCTTATGGGGCGGTAATTACCAGGGTCCGTGAGGCGCCACCTTTGTGGAGTGGGACCACAGTTGCCGTGACGCCACCCTTGGGCACGTATCCTGTGGTAAGGCTGAGATTAAACAGCTGCCTTATGTGCGGGTTTAATTCCTCATTTAGCTCGTGTAGCACACAGCCGGGGACACCATCCGGTCCCATTGATGCTGTGTTTTAGCTTTAGAGAGGAGCTTTCACCTGCGCATTTGAGATGTCCGGGAGGCTACACTCGGCTGGGATAGTTATCTTTCCTTTAAGGGGGGAAAGGGGGGTGAAGTTTGCACTGGAACTGTCTGCCAGTATGTTGGCAATGTCTGCGGGTTCAGTGATTTTGTATCATTTGGACTAATTCTGAGCATATCTGTGAGTTTCCACCCAGGTTCCTAACATAGCTGAAAAAGGCCTTATGATTGTCCTTTGAATCCATGGCAATTTTTCTCTCAAAATTGGCCTTAGTTGATTTTATGAGTGCTCGTATTTTTACTAATAATGATCAGGGGTGACTTCCCTTTTATGGATTTTGTTCTATCATGTAATAGCTTTCTCCTCTTATTGTAAAGTTTGTTAATGGCTGGGGTCCACCAGACTGGACGCTTGCCCTTTGTGGAAAGAGTCTTGGTTTTATTTGGGATTGCCTGATCCATGCAGTCCTGGAGGTGTTCATAGAAGGCATTTGTAAGGGCTTCCAGCTTGGGTTGTGGTTTCCTCTGACTCAGGGGCCTTGAAGGATACCACACCAGTCTTGAGTAGTGTGAAGTTTGCTTTAGAGAAGTTCTTCACTATGGTCTTTTTGTTTGGGGTGGGGCGGGATGTGGATTTCCAGTGAGATTAGTTTATGATCAGATCTCACCAATGAGGGATATACTTCGGTGTGGAGCATTTTGTCCCCATGTTTGTGACAATGAGATCTAGTATATTTTCTCCTCTCGTGGGAACAGTGACTAGCTGTTCCATGGCATTTGAATTTATGAACTCCAGGAACCGTTGGGCTAGAAAGTTAGGGCTTGAGTAATGTTCCCAGTCTATATTCGGTAGTTGAAGTCACCCAATATGATGGTGTTTGGAGATACATTTATACCCTCCAGTGTCTTCAGGAAGGCTGTGTGGGGTTCCTGAGTTTGAGAGGGTGGCCTGTAGCATGCTACAATTTGTAGAGCAGTTTTGCCTATGGTTAGTTGCACCTGGATGGTTTCCGAAGCTTCATGCGTTGCCACCAACCTGGAGGTGTGAGTATCCTTTATGAATATGGATACACCTCCTTTTGTGGAGTGGTCCGGGTTTTGGGGCGGAACGCATGATATGAGGTAAAACCTAATAGTGCCGGGTGCTCTCAGGAGCCTTGAACCAGGTTTCAGTTACAGCACAGACATTGATGTTCTCCATACTGAGAAGGGCCTCGAGTGCGTGCATTTTGAGATTTAGACTTCTGGCATTGAGCAGCATTACCCTCAATTTCTTCCCATTTTTGTTTTCTAGGGTGGTAGGTTTAGAATTTGAGCCTTGCCTAAAAGGCACTAGGGGGTGGCAAGAGCCTTAGCCAATATCCGAAATCCCAGGGGTGACAGGTGCAAGCCGTCCCTTGCGAAGCAGCGTGGCTTGTCAAGCATGTCATCCCAGGCAGACAGACACTGGACCCCTTTGAATGACACCAGACATTAAGCCAATTGTTAAAGCTGATCATCTTGTCTCTATATTGTGGCATCATTCTTGGTGAAGGAAGGATACTGCTCAGGGTTAGGGTCATACCTGCCTGGGCTACATAATCAGAGAGCTCCTCTATGTCTCTTTTCATGCAGTCCAGGGAGGTACGTCTCAGGTCGTTCACACCAGCATGGACAATGACTGTGTCATATTTGTACTTGCTGTGGAGTGACCCAAGTGCTTGTGTTATGTGGCGGATTCTAGCGCCCGATAGGCAGCTTACTGTGACCCTCTCCTTGTTCAGCCTGGTGAGTGGGACGTCAGTGTGTCTGACTATGGAGTCACCTATGACAAGTATGTTTGGTGTTGTATTTGGCCTTAAGGGCTGTGACTGCTTTGCACACTGCTTTTGTGGTTTATGTGTTGCTTGTGGGGTGTCTTGAGGTAGCAGTTGTTTGGGTGTCTGCTTTGGAGGCCTCTGCTGTTTAGGTAAATTTTACTCAGAGCCTCCGAGTATGTCTTTGTGTGTTTATGTGTTTGATTCAGTGGAGTGGTAGCATTATGTGAGGCTGGTTTTGTGGTGTGTGTAGTTGCCTTCTCCTCCTGTCTGGTCTTGCCAGTCCTGAGTTGAGAGAGCTCAGCCTCAAGTTTGGCTAAATAGCTGCATCTCTCAAGTATTTGTGTTATGTGGGAGGAGGAGAGGGTTGTCTGTGTACATGAGGCAGTTATAACATTGCCTCAAGATTCCCAGATTCACCAGCTGGACTGGAGAGGAGATTGACAACTGACCTTTGGACATGCTAGAATAATATTGGGAAATCCTTAATTGAAAACAAGGGCCAGTGGGGAGTGAGGGTGTAGTGCTTTTAATTTTTAGTGCTGACTTATATAATTGCTTTAGTGAGCAAGTGCCAGGTAACTTGAGTGCAATGTGTTACAAGTAACTAAATGCAAAAACGACAAACAGTAACTTTCTTTATGTCTGGTGGAGGTGTTGTGCCAACAGTATTTATTGCAAGTTTCTGCAGCAACCTGTTATGAGGTAGGACAATGCTGAGTCATGTCAGGGTGCCCAGGTATTACATGTTGTGGCTCTATGTGTATCAGGGCTATATTCTTGTGTATAGGTATGGTAGGATATGAAGAGGAGGACATATGCCTGCCTGCTCCCTGGGTTGCTGATGGACTGTGGGTTGCTCAAGCATTTTATCTTACAACTGTCACATTTCTCTAGTTTGACCCTTTCTCCTTCATTACAAGTAGAACAAGACATGAAGCATGCTGTCTATAGTAGGGGTCAAGAGTGACTAGTAGCTAGGAAGGGTTAATTCTATTGGCAAATACTAACCATATATTAATTATTCCTAGTCCATGGTATGATATGTTCACTTACAACAAACTTCCCATTGTGTCTGCTTCATGCAGATCTAGCTGAAATATATACTGAGCAGGTAGCATGAATATGGCTTGCCAGCATATCAGAAGAGGGTGATGAGGCTGGAAGTGCCACAAGAGAGGGGATTGCAACCTCTCACTGGAAGGTAACACATACTCACACACACACACACACACACACACACACACACACACACACACACACACACACACACACACACACACACATTGCCCAGACTGGCCCAGCTGTAGGAGGTGGTGGAGAGAGTAGTAGTCAGATACACGGACAGACTGGAGTACCTCCTAGTGTAAAATGCAGATTAACTCACCCTGCCAGCTCCCACTTTTACATCACCAGGGGAAGTTGTGTAGAATAACACTGGTTACCTTATTCTCTTATTTGGTAATGCATCATTGTGGGCAGGGGTAGCAGGCACTATCTTGCTGCTCATATCTCATAATGTCTCATACTATCCTCATATAGCAGAGATCCTTTTGACTTGTGTCACGCCCTATAATCATGGACTCCCTAACCCTCCCCAGTACTATCTGTCTACCCTTTGTTTGTCTCTGTTCCTCTCATGTCTTCCCATCCTAGTATGTGCACAACTACCCCCCTATTAGTGTGTTGCTCTTCTGTGTTTGTCTGGCTCGCTCTGCTCACAGACCTACAGTTCCTCATTTCCCCTCATTTACTTTTACCCTTCTTCCTTCTTTCCTCTTCTCTCTATAAAGTAAACAGGCTCTATGTCCACATTAAAAGTAATGCACTAGCTTCTCCATCATGCACATTCCTATACATCGTCTTTCCTTATGTGACTCCCTACTCAATACCTTCCATTTTTTTCTGTTTTGTATACAGCCCTTTCATCCTATTTTATAAATCAGACACCATCACAGTATTGCAGCTGCAGTTACTGTATGGCTGTGTAGCTTTATGTGCTATATGTGCTACTTGGAGCCATCCTGCTAAGGCATGCTCTAGCATATGTAACATAACCTCAATAGCTATTGCTTTATTCCAAGAGGCAACAGTCTGTGTAATAAAATTTTTAGTTCTTCTGATGATCTCACTAGGTAGCTCATGGCCAGTCTGTGGATTCTGTATTTTGCCTCTGTGTATGTTTTATTGCACAGATGTGACCCCTTGTGTATTTGCTTTGTTCCTCACCTATGTACTCCAGAGAATGCCTGTCTGCATTAAAGTGCTGCCTCTCCCATGTTGTATATGTAATTAGTGTCTGCAATGCCACAGAGAACCACTGAACTGTGCATTCCTTGCTTAGTTGTGCATTGCATCTCTGTGAGGCTCATCTGGTCACTAATAATGCAGACCATATTCAAGACTGATATATCTATATATATATATATATATATATGGGTTCATGTCAGACGGTCGACAAGTCATAACATCGACATTACCATGTTCGGGACGAAATGAACGACAAGTCAGATGAACGACAGTTGAAATTACCGACTTTCACTTCTTCGACAACTGAAAATGATTACGAAGGACATCCTTGTGTGACCTGCACACCACCTTTAAACTGAGTACATTATAGCACTTACAAATGGTTGCTTTTCAATTTGTAATGCTTACTTAATGTCCTGGTGAATTACCGTTTGTAGGAAGTGTTTTGTGTTTACGTTATACGGCGAAGTGCTAACATAACCATAGTGCATTGCATAGCGCACTGTTGTCGGACTCTTCATTTTCAGTTGTCGAAGAAGTGAAAGTCGGTAATTTCAACTGTCGTTCATCTGACTTGTCGTTCATTTCGTCTCGAACATGGTAATGTCGATGTTATGACTTGTCGACCGTCTGACATGAACCCATATATAAATATATATATATATATATATATATATATATATATATATATATATATATATATATATATAGTTACCCTTCATAATGTCAATTGTCCATACGTTGTCTCCCTGAACATCGAGACATAACAGTGAAATCCGGAATCTCGCCTGCGGGAAAGCAACCACTTAACCACCAATGGCAAAAACAGCAACCAAACACATTAAACCCATCTAGGGAAGTGGTTCATCCCCCATACCCCCCACTTAAATATTCTAAATCTGAGATACACTACAGTAGAGAAAAGGGCAAAGGTTATCATTGGTGGCCAAGTGGTTGCTTTCTTGGAGGTGAGATTTGCTGTTCCAGGATTTCGCTGTTATGAAGTTTTGACATTGTCATCTTGATGTTTAGGGAGACAACGTTATGGGCAATCAACATTATGAAGGGTAACTATATATATATATATATATATATATATATATATATATATATATATATATATATATATATATATATATATATAGATATATGTATGTGTGTATATATATATATATATATATATATATATATATATATATATATATTTATTTATTTTTCTAGAATATATATATATATATATATGTATATGTGTGTGTGTGTGTGTGTGTGTGTGTGTATATATATATATATATATATATATATATATATATATATATATATATAACTCTATATATATATATATATATATATATATATATATATATATATATATAGGGGTCATGAAAGAATGCTGTCTTTGCAAGATTGTTTATCATTATCAGTTATAAGTGAAATAACTGGGTAAAACCACACAAATAGATGAAAGAATTAATTTGTCTCCTCTTCCCAAAAAATTCCAACACATGTGAGAGATGCAACCATATAGCCAAACTGGAGGCTAAGCTCTCTCAACTCAGTACTGGCGTAACCAGTCAGGAGGAGAAGGAAACCACACTCACTACAATTCCAGTCTCACATAGACCTACCATGACAGCAAACCAAACACATAAACACACAAAAACATACTTGGAGGCTCTAAATAAAAATCTGCCTAAGCAGCAGAGACCTCCAAAGCAGACACCCAAGCAAACCGCTACCCCAAAACAAAACACGTGCAACACATAGCTCACAAAGCCAGTGTGCCGAACAGTCACAGCCCTTAAGGCTAAACAACACACCTGATACACTTGTAATAGGTGACTCTATCATCAGGCACACTGACGTCCCGCTCACCAGGCTGAACAAGGAGAAGGTCACGGTGAGCTGCCTATCGGGCGCTAGGATCTGCCACATAACACAAGCACTCAGGCCACTCCAAGGCAAGTACAAATATGACTCAGTCATTGTCCATGCTGGTGTGAATGACCTGAGATGTACCTCCCTGGACTACATGAAAAGAGTCATAGAGGAGCTCTGTGAGCATGTAGCCCAGGCCGGTATGACCCTGACCTTGAGTAGCATCTTACCCTCACCAAGAATGATGCCACAGTACGAAGACAAGATTATCAATTTCAACAATTGGCTTAAGTATTGGTGTCATTCAAAGGGGATCCAATGCATGTCAGCCTGGGATGACATGCTCGACAAGCCACGATGCTTTGCTAGGGACGGCTTGCACCTGTCACCCCTGAGATTTCGGATATTGGCAAAGGCTCTTGCTACCCCAATAGTGCCTTTTTTAGGCAAGGCTCAAAAGACAAACCTACCTCTATAGGTATCACAAGGGATAAGAAACTAAGAGTAATGCTACTCAATGCCAGAAGTCTAAACCTCAAGATGCATGCACTCGAAACGCTCCTTAGCATGGAGAACATCGATAACTGTGCAGTAACAGAAACCTGGTTCAAGGCTCTTGAGAGCACCCCAGCACTAACAGGTTATACCTCATACCATGCTTTTCGGCACCAAAACTTGGACTAAACCACAAAAGGAGGGGGAGTATCAATATTCATCAAAGATACCCACACCTCCAGGTTGGTGGCACAGCACGAAGCATCAGAGACTATCCATGTGCAACTAACAGTGGGTAAAACTGCCTTCCAGTTTATAGCCTGCTACAGACCACCCTCCCAAACCCAGGAACCCCACTCGGCCTTCCTGAGAACACTGAAAAATACGAAGGTCTCTCCAAACACCATTATATTGGGTGACTTCAACTACCCAACCATAGACTGGGAGCATTACTCTAGCTCCAACACCCTAGCCCAAAGGTTCCTAGAATTTATAAACTCAAATGCTATGGAACAACTTGCTACCACTCCCACAAGAGGGGAAAACATACTGGACATGATCATCACCAACATGGGGACTCTATGCTCCAGACCAGAAGTGTATCCCTCACTGGTAAGATCAGACCATAAACTAATCTCACTGGATATTCACATCCCGACCCCACCCCATGCCCAGAAAACCACAGTGAAAAACTTCTCTAAAGCAAATTTCACACTCCTCAAAACCAAGGTGGAATCCTTCAAAGCCCCGGGCCTGTGGATAATACGGCCCAGACCACAAAATCCTTTATAAAAGCATTCTATGAACACCTTCAGGAATGCATGGATCATGCAATCCCAAATAAAACCAAGACCCAATCCTCCAAACGAGACGCCCTGTCTGGTGGACCCCAGCCATAAACAAACTATACAATAGAAGGAGGAAGCTACTACATGACAGAGCAAAATCCCAAAAAGGGAAGGCATCTCTGATCAGTCTTAGCAAAAAACTATGGGCACTCATAAAATCGTCTAAGGCCTGCTTCGAGAGAAAAATTACACAGGACACTAAGGATAATCACAAGGCTTTCTTTAGTTATGTTAGGAACCTGGGTGGGAATTCCCAGATATGCTCAGAATTAGTCCAAAATGACAAAAAATACACCGAACCCACAGACATTGCCAACATCCTAGCTGACAGGTTCAGCGCAAACTCCCCCCCCCCCTCCACACCAAAAGGGCTAATATCTATACCAGCAGAGTGCTGCCCTCCTGACATCTCAGATGCTCAGGTAAGAGCAGCCCTCTCCAAAGCAAGAAACACAGCATCAGTTGGATCAGATGGTGTCCCGGGCTGCGTCCTACATGAACTCCAAGAAGAGCTAAAACCAAACCTAAAACTACTGTTCAATCTCAGCCTTACTACAGGATATGTACCCAAAGAGTGGCATACAGCAACAGTGGTCCCTCTCCACAAAGGTGGTGCCTCAACGGATCCTGGAAACTATTGCCCCATAAGTCTAACTAGCTTGGTCTGCAAAGCTATGGAAAGGATCATCATGGACCTTATAAATAAAGATATTGGGGACCTACAGACACTGGATCCTACCCAGTTCGGCTTTGTTAAGGGCAGATCCTGCCTCTTAAACCTGGTTGATTTCTTTGAAACAGTCACCAAGGCCATTGACAAGGGGAAGGTGGTCCACACAGCCTACCTGGACCTCGCAAAAGCCTTCAATACAATACCCCACTCGAGCATTATAGATAAGCTCACCAGCTTAAATATAAACCCCTATGTCACTAGATGGGTTGCAAACTGGCTCAAGGACAGAACCCACATGGTTAGAATAGGTGGAGCCATGTCAGACTCCAAACCAGTTACAAGTGGCGTCCCACAAGGCTCAGTCTTGGGACCTCTCTTGTTTGGTATATATTTCTCGGAGGTACAGGCCAACATGGAAGGACTGTGGCTAACCAAGTTCACAGATGACTGCAAACTGGGCACCATAATAGACTCTCCAGCCGCCACAAGCATCCTCCAAAAGGGCCTCATAGAAACAGACAACTGGTGCCAGAGCCATGGCCTCAAGCTAAATGCCAAAAAGTGTATAGTCATCCCCTTTGGCAAAAACAAAGTGCCCACAAATTACCACATAGGTGGTAATCCATTAAGTACAGAAGAAGTAATTAGGGACCTGGGGACCCAAGTTGATAGCAATCTCTCATTTGACAACCACGTGGCCAAAGTGGTTAGAAAAATATTTTATATAGCCCACCTAATCATGAAAGGATTCACATCTAGATCAGGGGAGGTCATCGTGCCTCTTTACTCATCCCTCATCAGGCCCATAATTGAGTACAAGGCCCCTTTTGGGATGTACCTTACCAGACACTTGCAGCAACTGGAAATACCCCAAAAGTACCTCACCAAGAGGATCAAGGGGCTCAAACAGATGCCGTATGCTGCCCGGTTAAAGAAACTCCAGCTCTACTCAGTGGCATACCGCCTGCTCAGAGGCGATCTGTGCCTGACGTATAAAGCCATGTCCAATCCCGAATTGATGGACATGCTGCACCTCAGAAAATCCAAATCCCATCGAAGCTACGCTCGAGGGACTTAAACCTCAGCACTGAAATAAATAGGACATGCTGGAGGGACAGATTCATAACCCAGAGGCTCCCTTCACTCTGGAATAAAATCCCAGTCCAGGTTAGGCAGAGTCCCTCATTGACTCTCTTCAAGAGGAATCTTGATGAGTGGATGGGAGATCATAGGTTTACCCCAGGTATCACTTCTTTGTCACTGTTAGACAGAGGCACAGTATACTAACCTCAAAAAAGGGCATAGCAAAATTAATTTAAAATGGGTGGCGAAAGCCATACACACTCTGGCTAGGCTTATAAATGCCCTAGGGCAGATAGCCTAGTATGAACCTGTGAACCTATGAACCTATAATAGCTTCCAGTCAGTAATTAAGTCATTGTCATCCATGATAATTCTCTCAGACTTAATCTATGCTTTGTGCCAGATAAGACACGATTGCTATGATTTCATCTTTATTAGGTGAAATGTACATACCTCTCAACTGTACAGATTTTTGCAGAATGTCCAGATTTTTGCCACATATTTTGGTCCATTTTTCATAAAATAGTTGTCATCCCCCCCATGTAATGGATGCCCTGCCTTATGGACAATTGTTAAGGTTATCTAAGTTGTGTAATGATAAAACTAATTTGGCACAAGAAATGGGGCAAACAATAGAAATGTTTAGGGGGAGGGGGCACAATTTAAAGTCCATAGAAGCAGCTCAAAGAAAGTTATTGGAAGTAAGGGATACAAGTAAAAGAAAAAAAGTAATGAAAATGGATTATCAAAATAGTGATTTGAGTGATCAGAATTTGAAGGATTCCATATATTATGTCTCTGTTTATAGCATTAAAAGTGGGGCATTGGTTGACACGATTAAATATTATTGGGTATATCTGATACAGGACAGGTTTTTGTCAACCATTCTACCAAGGAGACCTTTTTTTCGTTTAAGAAAGGCAAAAATATAAGGGACATGGTGGTTCATAGTACATTTGTTATGCCAAAATTAAATATTAAAAGGCCTTCATTACAACAAGGAACTTTTAGATGTAATAAGTGTAATATATGTACACATATTATCAATACAGTTGATAGTATGAATGGTGTTAAATTTGTATCTAGAGGGATATATACATGTGAAAATAAAGGAGTAATATATGCTTTGAAACGTCCTTGTGAGCTGTATTACATAGAGGAGACTAAGAGAAAGTTCTGGATTAGATTCATGGAACATTTGAGGGATGTAAGAAATCAAAAAGAAGAGAAAATAATATTCTCCCATTTTAAAGCATGTCACAATAGTGATGAGAGTTTGTTGCATGGCACTATTTTAGAAAACATTAAAAGTACCGAGAATAATAAAAATGTATTAAAACAAAAACTGATGTATAAAAAAGTATATATATTTTAAAGTACAAAACGTTGATTCCTAGTGTTTTAAATAATGAGTTAAACTGGAAATGTTTGCTTTAAGTGAATGGTGTTAATTAATTATTTGATTGATTAATTGAATGTAATTTAAGATTATATAAAAAGGGTGTGCTTTTTGTATGTGTGTTATTCCTTGAAGGTGGCTACACTGAGGTGCTAGAATAAAATATTTGTGTTTTACTACTTGGTTTTCTGGAATATTATACTGAGAGCAGAATTGCTGTTATGTTTGGATAGTAGTTGTGATATTTTGTGGAGAGTCAAGGAGTGTTGTTGTGCAGTTTCAACATGTCTTCAGATCCAAACGTAGATGTTCCCCACCCTTTTTGGGAGCAAGTGGAAGTTTAGGGTCTCAGGCAGGATCCCACAGAACTATGGAACATTATTTAAATGGAGCGCTGGATGTGTCTAGTCTTATTCTGGATAATCGTTCAAGTAATCAAGGTACTGGTCCTATTTTAGATGTTCTGATTACAGAAAGAACTAAAAGAGTAATTGATCCTTTTGTGGCTGTGGGTCAAACTCTGAGTGCAATTTCATCAGAAAAGAGAGAGATCTGTGACAAATTTGAAAGTCTACTAGAAAAGAAGACAAGAACATACTTTAACATTTTGGGTCTACAAAGATATGTAGACCTTAAAATAACACCGAGGGGACTAAGGTTCATAAAAAATCCAAGTTTTCCATTTGATCTGAATTGTCCTATTGAAAAACAATTCAGAGAAAGGTGGGTGAATGCTTCACATAGATGTGTAACCGAATGGTTGCACATCTTGTTAGAAAGGGACCAAGTCAAACATAAAAAACTGAAACAAGAATTAACATCTTTGTCTCACACTTTAAGTACTTCTTTGGGCAGTCAAAATGTTAATAATTTCCTTGAGAAAATTAATAAAAAGTTGTCCGCTTTGGAAACTGACTTGATTGAATATAAAAACAACTAAGCTATCCAGAGATATCAATGACTATGAGGGGGGCCATGCTTTTTTGCCAACAACCAATCGGAAGATGAGTGATCAAGGATGTCATTGCATAAGCTTTAAAAAAGCTCCCTCAACTTTCTTTGTGTCATCGGAGGGGACTAGCTATTATGCAACAGATGAAACTGAAGATTTTCCTGAACTACCACATCCTCAATGACCAGAAGAATACAGGAGGGAATTTCATAGTGACGAGGACTGAAACCAGCACTAGCAGAGCCAAAAGAGGGGCAGAAACTATACCTACAATGATTACAACACAAATGAAGGCCAAAGAAGGGACTTTAAGTATGGGCAGGGCAATGGAGAATTTAATAAAAAATTTAGACGATTGTACAACAAAGGTATGTACTGAATTTAATATTGTACTTAATTTATCTAATTGTATTTTAACAGAAGAACAGGTTACAGTTTTAAATTATGAACTCAAGTTCCCACGGTTATACCAAAGGACCATGTAGTAATGCAAGAAATATTTAGATTTATTCATAAATTGCAATTGAAATGTTATTTTGCCATGCAAAAAACGTTGCTAATGAGGATGTTAGTAATGAAATTCAAGTACTGTAGAACGGCGTGACCACCAGAGCCCAGCTCAGAATTAAATGCAGTCACTATAGTTTATTATAGTTGCCTGTTTATACAGACTTCTTCAGAATACATACACGGTTCAATTCACTACATTTAACATCTTAATTAAGAAACAAGACAAAGTAAGTATTAATTAAATGCCTTAAAGGCTAACAAGCTAAAACATCTACTGTTAGATTGCACACAGTGAGTAAAGCAAGACATTGCTTCAACATGTACATTCTTCCGCGAAAATAATACTATATGGCTGTTAATACAAAGAAGCACGCAACATAATGTTTTCTAAGTGTCTGGAGTGTACGTTATATTATATATAAAGTTCTAGGATTGCGCCAATATATTAATAGAAGTAGAGACACACCTGGTAATATAAATGAACCCTAATATATAGAGATAAACACCACATGATTATGACTAATGTAAAAATATATCAACTTGGAATGTAAAGATTAAAATGGCAAAGTAACATTCATTTACAAGGTTAGTTGAATAAAGCAACCAGACATCCTTGTCAAAATACTAAAGCAAGGCCAGCCAGGTGCCTGTCTCACATGTACTGGATGTGTTGTTCCACAGCATAGTGAGTGTCTGGGTGATGAATGCGTCCCACCAGCACGCTCTATTAATGACAGTGCCAAGGTGTACGCCACCAGTCTCGTGATTCTGAGGGATCTAGATCTTTAGGTAGTTATTAACATCAACCAGGGTCTCGACCCGGCCTTGGATGCCAGGCACAGGTCACCCCTGGGCAAGTGGTAGCGCACGCCCGGAATAGGATGGGAACCTTCAGTTGGTCAGCATAACACATTCCTGAGACCCCTGCATCCATTTGTGGATGAACTGGTCGGGCCTTTCCAGCTGCTGCAGGTGTCGGGTCACAGACATTCTGAACGGGGCATTGTACTCAATCATAGGTGGGGCGGAGCGGATGAGTACATGTATACAAATGACCTCCCCTGATGTAGATGTGAATCGCCTTCATGATCAGGTGGCCAATGTAGAAGGGTCTATCTAACTACTGTTAGCAATGTGTAAGAACAAACGGTTACCGACAATACGGGTCCCCAGATCCCTGGTAACTCCCTCTGTGCTCAGTGGATTGCCACCTATATGGTAGCTAGGGGTAACCTCGTTCTTCCCTGGAAGGGTATGACTCATGCATTTCGGCATTTAGTCTGAAAATAGGCCATGTCTCTGGCACCACAGTTATCCACAGCTGTGAGGCCCTTCTGGAAGGATATCTGTGCTGATGTGTCCGACTATGGCACCCGTTTGCAGTCATCTAAAACACTTGTCAGCCATAACCCCCTGGTGTTTGCTTTGTACTTTGAAATGTAGATGCGGAAAAAACAGTGGACCCAGGACTGAGCCTCCGTGGACAACACTCTGTGACTGGCTGTGAGTATGACATGGCGCCCAGCAACTATGACTGCGTGTGGGTTCTGTCACTTTAGCCAGTTTGCAACCCCTCTGGCTAAGTAGCATGTATTTACATTCTAAGCAGACGGGTTTATCAGGTGATACCTGAGGGTGGTATTGTGTTGAAGGCCTTTGCTAGGTCTAGGTAGTCATGGACCGCTTTGCTCCTCATCAATGGCCTTGGTGACTGATCCTAAAAAGTCAGACACGTTAGCAGGCATGATTCTGTATTTGACCAAGCAAAACTGTGTTGATCCAAAATATGCAAGTCCCTGTTATTATGTCATGTATGACTTCCATCATGATCCTTCTCCATGGCTTTGCAGATAAGTACGGTCAAGCTAATGGATGGTAATTACCAGGGCTGCAGTGAATGCCCCATCCTTGTGAAGTGGTGACCACAGTTGCCTTTGTGCCACTACTTTCTGCAATTTATCCTGAGGTGAGGCTACGTTAAACAGCTGTCCTAATCTGTGGGGTTTAATTCTTACCAATGGGTTCATGGAGTACACAGCTGGGACACCATCTGGTCCCATGGATGCTGTGTTTACTGCCTTGAGAGAGCATTTCACACCTGTGTGTCACAGAAGTTCCAGGATCTCACAACTCCTCTGGTATAGATATCTCTCCATGGGGGTGAGGGGGGGGAGAAAGTTTGCACCGAACCTGTCACCCATTATGTTGGCAATGTGTGAGGTTCAGTCATCCTCACATCATTCTGAACCCAGTGTGAGCGGCATATCTGGAGTGTCCTCCCAGGTGTTCAAATATAGCTAAAGAAGGCCTTATGATTGTCTGGGTCGATGTTCTTTGTTGATTCCTCTGTTGAAATTTCCCCTGGATGATTTCCTCGACAGCCTGTAGGTTTTCACATTACAATGGAGCAAGGGTGTCTTACTCCACAAGTATTCCACCTCTTATCTGGTGGTAGTAGCTACCCATCTGCCCAGATTCTAGAGCTTTGTTCATGGTCAGTCCACCAGACTGGACAAGCCAACGTTTGCACAAAGAGTCTCAGTTTTGTATGGGGATTGCCTGACCCATGGCGCAGTCCCTGTAGGTGATGGTGGAAGGCATATGTAACGTAATTCAGCGGTTTGAGTAATGTTTACCACTGGCTCAGGGGCCTCAAAGGAGCACCACAGTAGTGTCTCAGAAGTGTAAATTCGGCTTTTGAGAAAGGGTATATGTATGGTAAACCGCACCACACACACAGCATTGCATGCCAATAGCAGAAGTGCCGGACAGGTTGTCCAAACACAGGTGTGGAACATCATAGCAACAAACCACGCTTCGGATGTGGGTAATGCGATATACTGACGGGCAGAGAGGTGGTGTTAGTTCGAGTCCGAGGACGCTCTCAGGGAATTGAGCAAGCACACACATGCGGCTTTATGCATAGGGGGAACCAGGGGCAGCCTCCTAGGGCGCCAGCCTACTCGGGCACCTTTTCAAGCCTTTATTTTGTGTAGGTAGACCAGGACGGGTTAGCGGGTGATGTGGCGGTGGCATCATGGGAGTATTTCTTCCTAGGGCACCACGGATCCTAAACAGCCACTCTTGCCCTGGGTAAATACAGCAGTACCTGGCACACCCAGACGCCGGTCATTGCTGTTGTTAGCAGATGCCATATCATCTATGGAAAGAAAATCATATATTCCCCAGACATAATGGCACAGCATAATGCCTGTCCGGGTACCGCCCCAAATGCAGACATGGCACCCACAGCGGTAAAGGAAGCGGATTTACTCGCGTAGATGTCCATAATAATGTTTCACACTGTCTCGCCTTCTGTGAAACAAAGTCAACATAGCGATTCAATACTAAACAGCGACGGAGAGCCCGATGTCCCCATTGCTGAGGTTGCTGTTCAACCTGTTCCGCCATGTTAAAATGTGTGTAGCAGAGCCGGGACTGGCCCAAAACTAAGCAAACGGACATTACGTCCATGGTCTGAAGAAAGTCACCACGCAATGTTGGGAACCCATGTAATATAGCGAGACAGGTTATAAATACCGAGGGTTAGTAATGGAAATAGGTCCATTCGGACCAGACCCATGCAATTACTATAACAAGATCTACAACGGGCAATGCCCGCCCGCCAAGCAGCGCATTACGGTTAGGGAATAATGGGGGCATGGTATCATAGACACGGACAAACCGTGCCCATGGGTGGACTCATCTAACATTTCAGACACGGGTCAGGGCAGTCTCCAGCACACTGGGCGGACAAGACCAAACCCAAAGCACCACAGAACACCCTTCTGACAATCAGGAAGGCCTGTAAGGCGCGTAGGGGATATAAGCCTCCCTGTGATCTGGAACATCCCCTGCGGGTCACGACATATGCATCCTGGGCCATGAAGCCGGAGGAATAAGGAATGTTTAGATGTAGTACCGCACCTTTCCCAGCAGGAGAATGGATGCCTGTGATGTGCGTGAGTGCGGGGTGGGGTGGGGGGGATATGTGTAAATGTAGCTGGCACCGCGCGGTATGCATATTAATGAGACCGAACAGCTAACGTGTAGTGGTCATAGTAACTGGAAAACGTGAATGCAGTCCCGCTTGAATTATGACCATAGAACATATAAATGTGAACGGTACGTACGCGCTCCATGCTGCAAAGACTGTTACATGTATGGCGAAGGTGTAAGTGCGTTTCTGCACACGTCCGTCAACCAGATCAGAGATATGTTACCGAATAGTCACAACTAACACAGACCACGTGAACCAATACAGCACCCAGTAAACATATGTAAACAGAATACTGATATGCATAGCGCGCCAAGAACTCCACAATTTGGAAAATGCAAGTAAGCGGTGCGGTAGTGATCCACCTCAAGCAGGGAAGGTTAAGGTGTGTCCTCCACGTCAACCAGACATGTCTCATAAATGTCAGCCTCTGAAAGTATGGAATCGGGCAATGCCATGTAAAGTACCGTTAGAAATAGTGAGAAACACATGCTATGTGATGAGACAAACATAGAATGTGGATAGAATAACGTATGTCAGTAGTATGGATTGATGACGGTTATGCATCAGTAACCGGACCCACTTTGTCAGAAGGTGCCCCATACGAATGCGCTCAGTTGGCTCACACTTGTTGACCGGGCTAGGCTAGCTGGATATATGTCCAGTGTCAGCAGAGGCTCCGTGGAGAAATGCTCCACACACAATAATAGCACAACATACCAAAGTACCTATATATGTAACCAAAGAAGAACAACAAAAGAAAGTGTCCTGAAAGGACTGGTTACACACAGATCACAGACGACAGACAGATATATGGCCAGTGGAAGCACGTCACAATTATGGGATCAGGTCCCTAAAGTAGCAAGAAGGTCACACATGACACGCCAGCGACTGGCCAGATAGACACTGGTCAATGTAACACACAGCAAGATTAAGGGTCAACTAGCAGACACCATGCCAGAACCTGTACAGTGGAAAGGTATGGCATGGTAATTGATGTGTGTACACAGTTAATCCACAGACAGTAACAAAGAAAGGTATGAAACGAGGGGTTCACATGTATATATCTACACACAGCAGTCCGACGTCCCGTATATATGACGCATGGACATAGATTTGTCACTTGAAAACAACATGTAAACAACTACAGTTTATTCCATTTCATATTGATATAGTTATAATACAGTCATATTCATATGTAACATTGTGACTCATTTACATTCCTATTTATACAAAATATGCTTTAATTGTACTTATTGATTCCATGCTTTGGAATCGTAATGCAACAATTATACACATTGATATACAATATCATGATCAACACACTACATTCTAAGGTTTACTCACAACAATTATCAACTATGTTTCAATATACTGATTGTATTGACCAATATTGTAGTTATATTAACACATTGTTGTTGTATTATTGTTTCCATTAAGTAAATGTATGCAACACTGATTTGTATATGTCAAGTTATCATCAAGACTCTGGAGCACTGTCCACTTAACTATGAGCAGGTTTATTGATTAATTGACTTTAAACTGACTCTTGAAGGAAGTGTATAAGGGACGACTATTCTAATGTATTTCAGACCGACGATGCCCCATGTTAGTGGGTGAAAGAGCTCAGTATCTTTGACTGTGGAGTGTATCGTTTTTGTCATTGTCTGTTTTGGCCTGATATATGTTCAATAATGCCTTTTATGAAGATGACCAGGACTCAAGGTTTGCTGTATTTCCGCCACTGGCACGTGGATATAGATAGCCAGTAATACATAATACGGGTAGTCAAACAGACAGCCGCGATTGGGGAACATACAGCAGCAGACAAAACCACTGGCCAGATGGTGACAGTCCAACACGCTTCTACACTTTACATATGCACATCGGGTGTCCATTGTAGGACTCAAAATTGATCCATTCGCAATATCAACCAGCTGTGATCGACCCAGGCTATGACAGCCGTGACTCACGGCACAGCTAGACATATGCACCACCAGCGTGTTTAAGGTTGATGACAACTGTCCATGAAATGCGGGACATATGAACAGAAATCCCCAGATTGTCGTTCCATAGAAGCGCGCCCATATCAGTCCCACACACATGAAGGATGTGTAATGGGTACCGGGAGGGTTGCAGCCATGGGATCCTGGGTATGCAAAATGGGGTCGGTGTTGTTTGGCAGATAATCCGCTGTCCCGCCTGGGAGGGATGTGGGTATAGCACGCCTTACTCCCCACTAATGATGCAAAGCATCCACCGGATAATGCTAAAAGCAGGTGTGAAATGTGTACAGGCCTATATCAGTGTCCAGTAGGCAATTCCCATGGATGGACAAGTGTAATACCAAGATGGCACCTATAACTGGAAACCCGGTGAATTACACAGCTGCAGTAAGGCATAACACAGGAAATACAGATAGGGACTACAGTAGACACTCCCATACAAAGTCAGACCACCGTATAATACCATGCACACAGCACCTCGATCTGCCAGCAACAACATGGGGATCACTCGCCCATACTGCAGAACAAATGGGCGACCTGTGGAACACATACTAATGGCACACCAACAACTTCAACTAGGAAGGTCATAGGATGTTTCAACACTGGCGTTCCCGCATATAAAGAACATCCTTCAATGAATAAATAGGGTATACATGTTCTGGCTGTGTTATATTGACAATACAGTGGCGATATGTCCTACTGGGCCTTCTGAGGATTACTTAAAGCAGTTGCCAACCTGCAGCATTACATCAATACCATTTGGGTTAATCGTAGTAGAACATGGGTTTCGAAGCACAACATAATATGTGTAGTCAAACACACATCCGCTGATTGGGAACATACAGCAGCGGTCACAACCACTGGCCAGATGGACACAGTCCAACATGTTCTACATTTTACATATGCAATTTGTGTCCATTGTAGGACCCAAAAATTTATCCATTTGCAATGCCAACCGGCTGCAATCGAGACCCAGATGAAACTACAGTCGACTACGCACAGCTACATATATGCACCACCAGCGGTTCAAGGTTGATGACAACTGTCCATGAAATGCGGACATATGCACAGAAATTCCCAGATTGTCGAGTCCATAGATGTGCGCCCACATCCCATTCTGCACACATGGAGGATTTGTAATGGTACTGTCGAGGGTTGCAGCCATGGGATCATGGGTATGCAGAAATGGGTGTCGGAGATGATTGGCAGATGATCCATTGTCCCACTCGCGGGAGGGATGTGGGTACAGAACATGCCTTACCCCCACCAATAATGACAATCATCCACCGGAGAATGCTACGCAGCTGTGAAATGGGTACAGCCCTACACCAGTGTCCAGTAGGCATTTCCTGCTGATGGACAAACGCGCCAAGATGGCACCCATAACAGCAAACCTGGTGGAATCACACAGCTGTAGTAAGGCATAACACAGGAATACAGATAGGGACCACAGTAGACACTCCACATACAAAGTCAGACCACCGTGGCGAATACCGGACACAGCACTCAATCTGCCAGCGACAGAATGGTGATCACTCGCTTCCATACCGCGGAACAAATGGGCGACCATGGAACACATACTAATGGCACACCAACAACGTAAACTAGTAAGGTTATAGGATGTTTACGCTATGGCGCATACACATATAAAGAACATCCTTCAATGAATCAATAGGATCTACATGGTTTCTTCATGTTAATGTGACAATACAGAGGTGGAATGTCCCAATGGGATATCTGCGGATTAGTTAAAGCAATTGTTAGCCCGCATCATTGGAATTACACCATTTGGTTCTGTGGCGGAAACCCGCTTCACGAGCACTACATAATATGGGTACTGACATCCGTGATTGCTGGACATACAGCGGCAGTCAAACACACTGGCCAGATGGACACAGTCCAATATGTTCTATACTTTACATATGCACACTGGTGTCCATTGTAGGACCCAAAGATTTATCCGATGCAATGTCAACCTGCTACAAGCGGAGACCCAGATGAAGTGACAGCCGGACTACGGCACAGCCACATATATGCACCACCAGCGTGTTCAAGGTTGATGACAACTGTCCATGAAATGGTGGTGATATGCACAGGAATCCCCAGATTGACCAGTACATAGAAGTGCGCCCACATCCCATTCCCGCATTACATGGAGGATGTGCAACGGCACCGTCGAGGGTTGCAGCCATGGATCGCGGGTATGCAGAAACGGTCTCGGTGTTGCTTGGCAGATAACACGCTGTCCGCACTGGGAGGGATGTGGAGTAGCACGCCTTACCCCCACTGATAGTGCAAAGCATCCACCGCCAATGCTGAATGCAGGTGTGAAATGTGTACTGCCCATACCTGTGTCCAGTAAACAACTCTAGGGATGGATGTTTAGGACCAAGATACCCATAACCGCTAACCTGGTGTAACCACACAGCCGCAGTGAGGCATAACTCAGGAAATACAGATAGGGACAACAGTAGACACACTCCCATACAAAGCCAGACCACTGCGAATACCGGGCGCATACAGCACTCAATCTGCCAGCAAAAAGGGGATCACACGCCCCATACCGCTGAACAAATGGGTGACCTGTGGAACACATACCAATGGCACAATATCAACGCCAGCTAGGAAAGCCATACACGATGGTCAAACTATGATGCTCCCACCAATGAAGAACATCCTTCAGTGAATTAATAGGATTAATGTCAATTGACCATGGAATACACCTTAATCAACATCAAAGACCCGCTGGCACCTTATGGCACACAAACCAAGACACACATAGGTAGATGAAACAGTCAACGAGACATTTCGTCCACGATAGGTCACATGTGGTATCCAAAGGTTACTCCATAGACATGTAAGCACTATCACCGTGAGGGCTCGTGAGAGACCTACATAACATAGAGGTGTCCAGGCTTATATATCCCCCTTCCACTTCTATGTGTTACTTTCAGTGCAAACAATGAACAGGTAACCACAGCATAGAAAGCACAGACGCAATGTTAACCACACACACATATGTTAACATCTCGAAGGCATCCCATTAACACTTGTATCATATGATATTGTACTATGTCAATACTCATCAATCGAAGATTTAACACTGTATATGGAAGATATGTATAGCATATCACTGTAATACAGTGGTACAGAACTGAAAGAGTGGACAAATGTGCCAACCCTACATCTGTACCTGAACTACATTCTGCCACGGGGCTTGCTCCACCCGCCTCTCAAAAAGAGGCCACATCAGTGTTCCATCGGTCAGCCCTGGTGTGTGGCCAACCCTCCACCTACTAATCCAACTAGATCCGCATTCTATAGCATAGCTGATGAGGTCCCCCCTCTGGTAATATAACCTGGACATCGTACAACACCGAATGTAGACTTATGCCTTGTGATGTGCCCATATCCAGCCGTAGGCATACGGCAATCCTGCGGCTGCCCAGGGCGCCGGCACCAGTGGGCCACCCGTTCAGTAGGTGTGTCGCGTATATATGCCAAGACGGGGCACCATGTGCTGTGGGTGGTGGGCGCCATGGGGCCCACAGCCCAGGGCAGTTGATCTAAGTCCGCTGTCAGAGGGTAGTACAGTCTGCAGGTATGTGCAGACGCGGTACGAAACAGCGTCCACAAGGATTACCCATAGTGGCGACACCTGCACAGATGGCTGTAGCGGACACACACACGGCCATGCATACAGCACAGGCAGACATACACACACCATAACCAGGCAAGTACACACAAGGTGTATGGCGTGTACAGGTACACCGTCAGGTCAGCAAGGATAGCTGTTCGCCACGATATCCAGCAGATGTCCTTATGGTGTTCTGGAATACGGATTACAGCATGGACAATGAGTGGATATGCAGCGCACAGTTATATGTGTCAGCCGCAAATATGCGATACATGGAAAGACAGCCGCCCATGCTAGAGCAGCAGTGGGCACAACATAGGCACATAGATATACAATGTCAGAGATACAGATGGACACATGTGGCAGGCCCGTAATGTACACAGCATCACCCCACCACACCATAGCATGGTGCACGTGGAGAACACGCCACGGCGGTCGCCGACCACAACAGGCACACATGCGCATGAAGCGCGCACCACCATCCACAAACACAGGATGGCGGCAGGATATGAGTGTTCAGCTTAAAACACAAGGCAATACCATATATGAACCCATGCATCTGGGGAGCATGGACACACACACATACGTGGCAGGCATGGTGATTGACCACACCCTCACATACCCAAACGCACAAACGCAGCACAGGCATGGAATGCGCTATGGGCCACCGAGCACACCACCATCAGAGGCACATGTACAGGTGGTGACAACATCCGTAGCGAATGGCCGCTGATAGTCAAGGTTTGTGTCATGGCCGCCTAAAAGCCTGATCATCTGCAGAGGCAGCTGGAAACACACACACACACGGGAAGGGCCAGGAGTCGAACCTACGCCATCTACATGACCTCACTACAGCATGAAGCATTTACAGAACGCTGCCACCGAAGTTTATTGAGCACAGCGCTGTCAGAGGCATACTTCTAGGCAGCTGACATCACCCATAAGAGAATAGCTGGTAATAGCCAAGGTATGTATGGCATCTAAAGCATGTTCATCTGCAGAAGCAGCTGAAAACACACACACAGAGAAGGGCCGGAGTCGAATCCCACGCCATCCATACATGAACTCACTACAGCATGAAGCATTTACAGAACGCGCTACCGTGTTTACTGAGCACAGCGTTGTCAGAGGCATACTTCTAGGCGGGTGACATCACTTGTAAGACAATAGCCGGCAATAGCCGAGGTATGTGTTGCGAAGCGTCTAAAAGCTAGTTCATCTGCAGAGGCAGTTGGAAACACACACGCAAGGGCCGGGAATCGAACCTACGCCTATCTACATGATCTCACTACAGTATGAAGCATTTACAGAACGCGCTACCAAGTTTACTGAGCACAGTGCTGTCAGAGGCATACTTTCTAGGTGGGTGACATCACTCTAAGACAATAGCCGCAATAGCCGAGGTATGTGTTGGCGCCTAAAAGCTAGTTTATCTGCAGAGGCAGCTGGAAACACACACACACACGGAAGGGCCGGGAGTCGAACCTATGTCTATCTACATGATTTCACTACAGTATGAAGCATTTACAGAACGCTGCCACCAGTTTACTGAGCACAGCTGTCAGAGGCATACTTCTAGGCGGGTGACATCACTTGTAAGACAATAGCTGGCACAGCCGAGGTATGTGTCGGCGCCTAAAGCTAGTTCATCTGCAGAGGCAGCTGGAAACACACACACACACGGAAGGGACGGAGTCGAACCCACGCCATCTACATGATTTCACCACAGTATGAAGCATTTACAGAGCCGCCACCGAAGTTTACTGAGCACAGTGCCGTCAGAGGCATACTTAGGCGGGTGACATCACTTGTAAGACAATAGCTGGCAATAGCCGAGGTATGTGTTGTAAGCCGCCTAAAGCCAGTTCATCTGCAGAGGCAGCTGGAAACACACACACGGAAGGGCCGGTGTCTAACCCACTTTCATCTACATGATTTCACTTCAGTATGAAGCATTTACAGAACACGCCACCGAAGTTTACTGAGCACAGCGCCTGTCAGAGGCATACTTCAGGCGGGTGACATCACTTGTAAGACAATAGCTGGCAATAGCCGAGGTATGTGTCAAGCGCCTAAAGCTAGTTCATCTGCAGAGGCAGCTGGAAACACACACACAATAACGGAAGGGACGGAGTCGAACCCACGCCATCTACATGATTTCACTACAGTATGAAGCATTACAGAACGCTACCGAGTTTACTGAGCACAGCTTTGTCAGAGGCATACTCTAGGCGGGTGACATCACTTGTAAGACAATAGCTGGCAACAGCCGAGGTATGTGTTGTGAAGCCGCCTAAAGCTAGTTCATCTGCAGAGGCAGCTGGAAACACACACACGGAAGGGCCGGGAGTCGAACCTACGCCTATCTACATGATTTCACTACAGTATGAAGCATTTACAGAACGCGCTACCGAATTTACTGAGCACAGCGCTGTCAGAGGCATACTTCTAGGTGGGTGACATCACTCGTAAGACAATAGCCGGCAATAGCCGATGTATGTGTTGCGGAGCATCTAAAAGCTAGTTCATCTGCAGAGGCAGCTGGAAACACACACACACACACACACACACACACACACGGAAGGGACGGGAGTCGAACCTACGCCTATCTACATGATTTCACTACAGTATGAAGCATTTACAGAACGCTACCGAGTTTACTGAGCACAGTGCTGTCAGAGGCATACTTCTAGGCGGGTGACATCACTTGTAAGACAATAGCTGGCAATAGCCGAGGTATGTGTTGCGAAGCATCTAAAAGCTAGTTCATCTGCAGAGGCAGCTGGAAACACACACACACACACGGAAGGGCCGGGAGTCGAACCTATGCCTATCTACATGATTTCACTACAGTATGAAGCATTTACAGAACCACCGAAGTTTACTGAGCACAGCGCTGTCAGAGGCATACTTCTAGGCGGGTGACATCACCGTAAGACAATAGTCGGGTAATAATGTATGTGTTATGGAGCCGCCTAAAGCTAGTTCATCTGCAGAGGCAGTTGGAAACACACACACGCACACACACACACGGAAGGGACGGAGTCGAACCCACGCCATCTAGATGATTTCACTACAGTATGAAGCATTTACAGAACGCTGGCCACCGAAGTTTAATGAGCACAGCCTGTCAGAGGCATACTCTAGGCGTGGTGACATCACTTGTAAGACAATAGCTGGCAATAGCCGAGGTATGTGCATGGCCGCCTAAAGCTAGTTCATCTGCAGAGGCAGCTGGAAACACACACACACACACACACACAATAAGGGCCGAGTCGAACCCACTACCTACCTACATGAACTCACTACAGCATGAAGATTTACAGAATGCGCTTAACGGGATTACTGAGCACAGCACTGTCAGGAGGCATACCCCTAGGTGGGTGGTATCATCCGCAGAGGCACGCGTCCGATAGGGAATGAAGACAGAGTGCGCAGTCACGCAGCCCGTTACCATCCCAAGGTGGCCGTGACAGCAACACGTTATGCTGCAGTCGGAATACCAAATAACTAGTGATCAGTACATCACGACAGGAATACGGATGCACCACATGACACTTTACCCTATGGAGGGCATCCGTCAGGCAGGATGTATGCAGCCAATGTGGCATGACAGCCGATATGTGTCACCTGGATGGTCACCATGGCTATACAGGATGCCATTGGCCATGGCTACACGCCCAGTTGCAGACATCGGTGACGACTGTCGTAGGTACCCGGCGGTGTACTGGCCATGCCTCACACCCAGCGGTCGCTAAGGGGAGACAGACATGCTCACGGGTATCAACGCAGTCGGGCGCGGTGTGCACTGTCCTGTGTGTCAAAATACACAGCTACTTACTCGGCATGCTCAGCCACTTAGACTCGGCACAGAGCAGACATGCATACACATGGAGCAACAGCATGGGTGGCAGAATGTGGACCATCGTGGTGTCCAGCCACACAACAGCAACCCAGCCATGGCACAGACGCGGCCGCTGCTATGGCGGGATACAGGCATGCACCTGGTATTACCGCAGTCGGGCGCGGTGTGCACTGTCCTGTGTGTCAATCCACACAGCTGCTTACTGGGCATGCTCAGACACTTAGACTCGCACAGAGCAGACATGCATACACATGGAGCAACAGCATGGGTGGCAGAATGTGGACCGTCAGGTGTGTCCAGCCACACAACAGCAACCCGCCATGCCACAGACGTGGCTGCCAGCGGGAATATCCAGGTGCAATTAACCATAGGTAGGACCGCCCTACAGTGTGTTGCATGCTACAGACCACCCTCCCAACTCCAGGATACCTGCACAGCCGTCCTGAGGACACTGGTGAGTGTGCATGCTCTCACAACAGCACCGATTGGTGACATCAAGCACCCATACATAGACTGGGAACATTACCCATGACACAACACCCCACGCCACAGGTCCCGGTGTTCATATTACGACGACCAGAAACAGCCATGAACCATACCCACTAGGGGACGATACCAGTTCTGCCCATCACACATGGGGAGGAAATGCTCCATTACAGGATGTACATCCCTCAATGGTGATGTCAGACCATATAGTGTATCCACTGGTAATCCACATCCTGCACCCAACACTGGCATGGGAGACCTAAGTGAGGACCTCTTCACAGCAAACCACAGACATCATACGACCGGTGTGGTACCTCTACAAGTCCACCATGCCAGTGGTGAACACAGGCCGCGACTGCCAACTCCCTTACTTAATGCCTTCTCTGAGCACACACAGGGATGTCTGCACCAAGTGATCATGATAACATCAGGACCTTGTCCACCACAGGTAGGCACATGGTCTGGTGGATCACAGCCACTGACAAACTGTACATCAGCAGTTGGAGCTAATACATGACGGAGCATTATCAGTACCAGGGAAGCCATCACCCATTCATACCAGCTGCCAACATATGGCCACACATACAATCATCCAAGGTCGCTTGTGGTAGTGGTACTGCAGAGGGCACATGAGACAACCATAGGGCCTTCCTCAACTGTGGTAGGGACATGGGTGGGAGCGCACAGACATGGCCAGAAATGATCCAGAATGGTACAATGGTCACTGCACCCACAGACATTGTCAACAAACCAGCGGACATGTCCCATGCATACATCCACCCCCCACCCCAAGAGGGGACATATCCATCCCACCAGAGTCTAGCCTCAAACATCTCATATGCCCTGAGTAATCTGATATCTGTTAGATGGTTAACACAGCACCAATGGGTCCGATGGTGTCCCTGGCTGTGTGCTACCCAACCTCATTGAGGCCCTCATCCCACACATAAGGCCACTGTCTCATGTTAGCCTTACTACGGGCTAGGTCCCCGCTTGATGGCATATGGCATCTGTGGTCCCACTATGCCAGGGTAGTGCTGTTATGGACTGTAGACATTACTGCCCTATCAGCTTGTCAAGCCTTGTCTGCAAAGCTGCGGGAGGGCCATACAGGTGCCCATGAATACAAACAGTGGTGTACAGCCAATACCGAACATACCCACAACAACTTAGTCAAGGGCAGATGCTGCCTCCCAAACCTGCTCGTCCTGTCTGGAGCAGTCACAAGGCCATTGATGGGGGTAGGTCGGTTGGCACACACTACCATGCCCTGGTGGGAGCCGCTCAGAACGCACTCCACGGGTCTCATGGAAAGGCTCACCAGCGCATGTGGGGACATAAGTCACACGATGGTTCTCAGAATGGTTGGAGGTCACACCACACAGGATGTGTGTTCCTGGTGCCGTGTCAGACTAAAAGCTGGTCTTGGGTGGAGGCCCACAGGGCTCCGTCCTGGGCCCCATGCCATTCGGCATTCGACCTTACAATGTGCATGCCAACATAGGGGGATTGTGGCAGACAAGGTATGCAGATGACTATACACTGGCCACCATACCCAACACCCCATCTGACACGGACATCCACCTAGGGCGTCATACACATGGATAACTGGTGCGAGAGCCATGGCCTGTTGCTACATGCCAGAGAAGGTGCAGACCTACCCAGTGTGAAGGACATGTTTGCCCCAACGTAACATGTAGGTGGTGACCCATTCAACATGGTGGACGTGTTCATGGAGATGGGTACCACACCTGTCAGTAACCTCTGTCAACACACACAATGCCAATGTGGGTGGAAGACATTCCACTGTGGCCACCTGGTCTGAAGGAATCACATCCACATCACGGGTGTTTATTGTACCCCTGTATAATTCACACACTACAACAATGTTTGCTCATAATGGCACTTATGGGCTGTACCTAACCTGACACCTGCAGCACTCGGAAGGATCACAAACATTCCACGAGGCGGGGATAAAGGTGCTGGGACATGTGTCTCACACTGCCCGACCAAGGGGACTCTGGCTGTATACCTTCCCAGCACATCTGCTCTGTGGTGATCTGTGCCTGACATACACAGCCATGTCCAACCTGGGTGACATGGACAAGTTCCACCTCCTAGGCTCCGGGCAAACACGGCCACAGAAGCAACTTACACACACCTCACCACAAAGATGACTAGGACGTGCTGGGGGAACAGTGTCAACGCCCAGAGACCCCCTACAACACGGAGAGGATTGCCAGCCCATGTGAAGCAGAGGCCCTGACTGCCTTTGTGCAGGGGTAATCATGACGTGTGGATGTGTGATCATGAGTATGCACCAGGCATCATCTCTGTGTCAGTGCTGGACAGGGGACAGGAGACTGATGGATGTGGTACCCTCATCCTGAGGTGTGTTAGCAGCCACACACAGTCTTGCTAGGTTTACACATGCCGTAGGGCACATAGCCTGGTATGTACATGTGCGCCTATGTACCTATGTAGGGGTCCATGCCGCTGCGGGTACCTGTGCTATGCTGCTATTGCCAGATGTGCTCAGGGTACCCCACGACTACACGTGGGGAACTGATAACAGTGCTCCCAGTGGGCACATGCAAGTACACCATAAGTGGCATACGGGTTAACTGAACCAATATGGTGCTACACATGTAACCAACACACATACTGTGTACACAGAACAATGAATGCTGCACCTGCACTACATGGTATATCTGCTGCATGATGTCAGTGCACAAACCACATCACATACGCACCTGTCACCTGCCATACACAGCCACCACAACATACACATCACATACTATGCAGACACAGGTATCACATACACCTCTCACTATGTTGTCCACCCTGTGCATCAGAATATGTTTACATAACCGCACCAATGGTGTAGCTCACGCATTATGTGGCAGAGACTTCATCATATGCACAGGGCGATATGTGCCACAGGCATAGGGCTGTACCAATGGATGACATCATGTATGCGTAAGGGCCTGTGCATTTACTGGGCATGACTGTGCAGAATGCATGTGGATGTGGTGGAGCCCTACAGTTGTGTTTGCTGTGTGTGGGTATGTGTGTACACAGTTCAGTCATCTGTGATGCCTACACGGGTATACTTGGCAGCCCCAGACTGTACAGTGCAGGTGGTATGGCTCACTGTGTCGGCCTGCGGCGACGTGACCCGCGCTCGCCTGGGGTCGCATCGGCACTACCGGTGGAGGTATAGAGTAGCCACTCCGATGACACATGTCCGCTGGAAACGTGTCCACCAAGGGCCCAGGCCACGCCCACGGGCCTGCTATGTCCTGGTGTGGGGTGTAGTAGCAGCTGCACTGCTGCTGCTACCAGCACTGTGTGGGTGAGCATGGGTGGTGGCACGCACACGCTGACCTGTACTTTCTGGTGGTGTTACTAGCCCATCGCCACGCGTTCTATGCCTCACCCCTACCAGGTGTTCCTGCATGGACAGCTCACGCTCACGGATGGCCATGCCTCGGTCGAGGATCCCAGCCATCTCACCCAATCTCCTATCCAGAACATCGGCAAGATGCTGTTGGGCATTCGCCAATGACTGGATGTTCTCATTTAAGGAACAGATTGCGGACCTCTGCAGCCTCTGCCCTTCCTGGTTCTGCCGTTCGGCATGTGCCTGCGCCACCATCACAGTCTGGAACATGCATCTGGTTATACCAGCTGCTGCACCCTGTACGGCAGGTGTATGTCTAGCAGTGCTCCTCCTACGAGCAGCACCTGCCACATGCCTGTGTGGCACTCCACCAGTCATTACACTGGCAATGTCGTGTGTACCTGCACCTTCTGCAGCCACCACACATTCCTGCTCGGTGCCAACAGACGCTGACTGTCCGTCATCTATGGGCAATGATGTTGCGGTATGTGTCGGCATCTGAACCGCAGCGGGATGAAAGGGACATATGTGTGATGTTCTCCAATGGCACAGTGTCTGCCTGTGACGACCCTGCCTGTGCCTCATGCACATGGTCATCAACACTAGTATCTGTGGGGACACTAGCATCAGATGGACCGCAGGAGGGGAATGCACCTACAGCACCTGTCAATACAGAGACATACCGTAGTTACATTACAGACATGCTGACACACACACAGCCACACACACACACACACACACGCAGACACACACACACTGACACACACACGTGGACACACACACATGCAGACACATCATGCATGTGATATTGCATGCGGCATGCAGCATTCCCACACCACAGCCCAGTGAATGCAGCCCAGACATTAATAGTGGCAGTATGCATACTGCCCTGGAGTGCACACTACAACAGGCAGGTGTCTGTTAGTAGGCATGCAGTACACACATTCATGGTAGTTTGCATGCATCATCGCGGATACAATCGCGGTGGCCAATGGCGAGTTAACTGTACACATGGCTGCCATCACTATGTCAGCGTACACCGCAAACATGTGCGTGTATCATGTGGACATGTGTCAATGGTGTCCCACCACATGCACCACATCACAACGGATGTCACAGTGCAGTGTTATGTGTACAGTCTACAAATACAATGCATCTGTAGCAAGGATGTCTGTGCATGTGGTTGGTGTGAGCTGTGTACATAGCTGTGCAGTGTGGAGTACGGGCACTGTGCCACCGCACGGTAGCAGGACACCGGGTATGTTTCTGCACGATTTACGCATGACCTGGACGCATTACATTGCCATGTCTGAAAATCCAGTTCAGCTGCTCAGCAGCACGATATGGTGGACATTGGTGGCACCTCTATTGGCTGGGGACAGTCATTCCATTTCACTGGTGTACCACATCAGATGTCCAGGGGTCCACTACAGTGATGAGCCCACCATGTGGACAGGGTGCAACTGTGACTCACCCACCGCGGATGTACTGTGTGGCAACATGCCCGTAGGTATCACCCATGGCCTTGTTTGTCTGGGTCATCGACAATTGTGTGTGATGGACCTCGTGCACATGGCCCTGTGGTGGCACATGACATACAACCGCATTAGTCTGAGGTGTCACATTCCCACGGCTATGCAGACATTGTGGATGTCTGCTATGTCGCGGCATAGGTCATGTCATGGTGTGACAATGTTGCAGACAGACATCCACGCATGGGACATGTCATGTGCCATGTCACAACATGTGCACCCAATGCAGGGCATAGGTCACAGTGGTAACACCTGTGCTCTGGCCAGATCACAGCTCACTATGTGGTACTGTGTTCATACTGCAGAGGCATACCAATGCATACCACACATGCAGCCATTGTGGAACACCTTCACCATTGTATGCATAGCTGACTGCACATAACACACCAATGGGTTATGTGGTGTCATGCCACTCTATACCAATGGTTGGATCTACTGTACATGGGTGGTGTGTGTGTCGATGGTGCAACCTGTATACCGTGACTCGCGCACACCCAGGTGTGCATGTCATACCTGGACACATGGGGAATATGAATACACCGTATCATGCCTTTTACTAGCAACAGACTTACCTGTGACAGACCCCTTTGTCTTTATGGTATACGCCAGACGTACCTGTATAGGGATGATACAAAGATATGCACATTATACAGTAAGCATTCTGCATGTCACATCATGCACCTGCGTGTTTGCATGTGCTCTGCACATGTGTGCATACACAACATAGCATACTGTAGTATGCATCCTGTGTGGCCATATACCCGGCATGTGTTGCTATATTATGTATTGTACTATGACACCCACTCTTACGTCGCTTGTCGTACAAACATGCAACACTGACTTACCAGGCAGCTCCGAGCTCATTGTTTGGGAGACACCCACCTCCACGATGGACGCGAGGGTTTCAGCCGTTGTTCCATGGTGTCCCCAGACCGCCAGGAGCTCCTCCATGGCTGTGAGTAGCTGGGTTGGTGGCCCACCACCCGTCCCACCTTGTTGTCTGGCGATTGCAGCAGCACGCCATCTCGCATGCCGGATTAGGTCTGTGCAGTGCCTGCGGATCTGTTGATATGTGCGTTGTGGCTCCCAGGCTGTTCACCCTCCCAAGCATATCCCGCCACATCTCCTCCCGTTGTTGTGCCTGCAGTGGCACATGGCTAAATAAGATGTCATAATTATCATGTAGCAATGGTATGATCACCCTGTCCTCTTGTCGGCTAAAGGCAGGCAGCCGAGCGTGGCATTATCTGTAAGACATAACGATGGTGGCAGGTCACATTTACACTGCTGTTCTGGCATACCGCTGGGAATACATTGCTATGACATGTATAACATCTGCACAGTAATCTCTGCAAGGCATCATGGCAGTGATACAGCCAATGTGTTGCCGTCACACCATTGAGCAGTGGGTGTCATTTCATATCTGTGTGTCACCTCATCACACTGTACACGCACCATGTTGATGTTAGCCTGCTGTGGACATGTGTACCTGTCTACACCTGTGTCCATATCAGTTGGCATGGGTCCCCTTGTGACAACAGTTCTACTGTTCACCTGGATGCTGTCTATATGTCAATAGACATCACGCACGCGGGCCATTATGAACATCAGCAGTGGCACTGTACACATACACATGGACACCTGCACATGCATGTGTTGTGCCATGTACATCCACACAGCACTGTATGGGTGTTGGCCAACTTTCCACGGCTCACCTGTTTTGCACATGTGATACACATGGGACAATGCAACCATGCCACATTAGCAGGAAGGTCATGCATAGCATGTACACACGCACATTGTCCACAGCAGCACACAGCACCTGTAACACCACAGGGTGCATCACCGTAACATTACTGCTGTGTATGGTTGATAGTGACAGTGCCTTTGGCCATCGCGACCATGTAGGATCAGGATAGCACATGCAGCCTTGCTGGGCAGGGCTGCATGGTATGGCAAGGTATGCCACATACATGGCACTTGGGATGTGATCCACCTGGGGTAATGATATTGGCAGGGTGGCTGTCCATTCCATATGTCATTGCTATGTGTATTTGGACATTACACATGTCTATCACCATGGTGTGGACACTGGCCTTATGCAAGGTAGGCTGCACGCCGCTTGGTGGGGTGTGTCTGGTGCATGCAGGTATCCCACACCCATGCATACACTGTAACCCTGACAGGTGCTATGTGCCGCGATATTGATCTGCACAGTGCTGTATGTGGCCACACACTGCTATCCCGCACATGGATGGTTACCTGGACTGACGCGGGTACCACATATGTCTACATCCAGTGCCTGCTGCCACCCCCATGTCTGCTGGTGCACTACACACCGCCATCCCTCCTCTGGAAATGTGATGTTGGGCACAGCATAGGTATCCATGTATGGGGACAGGGATGTTCACATAGAAGGGCACTGATGGTATCGTGGATCTGACCATACACATATGACGCTCCATCACACATACAACCCATTCATTATGTTGTGTAGAACAGTGACACAGCTATACCGCTACACCGAGACATTCACAGGCGCATACACAGATGCATGCACGCCCAGCTTTGGCATGGCCTGGACTATTGGTGTGGTTCGGCACATAACGGTTTTGAGTGTGGTTGGTGCAGAAGTATTGTGCACATGTCTACACAGTCTGCCTGTTCTACAGTAGACATCGGTTATGTGCTGTGTACATATCATATCTGCACATTGTGTTGGTGTCTGTCTATCCACGGCCAGTGGTGGGACACACAGGGCTATTGTTGAACATATATGCATGCAACCCTGTACTGCTGTACTGCTAGCTTCTCAGGTGCTAATGTGCCATACACATGCACACCATACCACGGATGTGGTAGTGGGTTGCCACCCATACCCATCTCCTCTTGTGGGTTGCTATCATCCCACACCCTCTTTGTATTGTATGTTCAGGCTATGCACCTGTGTGGGCTTGTGTATGCAATGCAGTACTATGTGCCTTTGCACCCATCGCAGAACAAGTCATACAGGTACACTGGTGGCCATACACTGCACAGCTTGATGTTGGCACATCACATGTTGTACACACATAACACATCTCCTGTGGGACATGGTCAAATGTACAGGCATGTCCATCAGTCACATGCCACTACTACCCCTACATGATGGCTATGCAGGACATGTGGCGTACAGCAATTGTCACATGTGCACCTGCAATGCCCCTACCTGCATCACGCGGTACTGCCTGTGGGTATGTGCGCCTGCACCCATGCTATGGTCATAGATGACAGTTGTACATCGATATGTGCAACATACCCCATTGGGAGTTCTCATGTGCACATGTTCAACATGTCAACGCATTGTTTGTGTCTGTCAGACAGTCATTGTTGTGCATGGTTTACATGGCAGCCATGGCGTACTGTGTCTGATTCCATGTACTTCATTGGACTACCAGCATTGTACATTATCACGGCACATTCCAGCCATCACATAGCCATCCTAGATGACAGTGGGAGGTGTTCTGCCATGTGCACATATGTCACACAGTACGAGGGTGACTGACACACATTCTCAGGACAGGATTCTGACTGCTGTGGATGTGTGTGATGCTGTCGATGACCATGACTGCACCAGATGGTGTCATTTGGATGTGTAACATTCACAACACACACCTACCTTCACATAGCAACACATCATCCACAAGGATGGACATCCCTGCATGAACACTGTATGCAGTATGTCTGTATGACCACTGCATGCACCACTGGTAGCCACCAGCATGGCTGCCAACATCGGCAGTGTGTATCCTGTGTGAACATGGGTTACACCATTCACAACACACCTGTGTCAGATGTCCCTGTTGTGTGTCACAGTGCAGTTCCACACATCATGTAACAGTATGCATCATGCACCGGTATGTTGCAGACATGTGAACGGTTGTGCAAGTCAACATATGCACACATGACACATCACCTGGTACAACATGTCTGTCTTACCACATGCTATTGTAACCACCCTGTGATGACATTGTACAGGCTACGTGGAATGGGACATCTGATGGCTCAATGGTGTATTCACCCACTGGGTGTGTCTAGCCGAGTGTACAGTAGGCAGTGGTCTGCACACAGGGATACTGTACATTTGCCTACCTGTCACTGCGACTGTTGACTATGATCATACTGTACTTATGCAGGCATGTGGTATTGATCCAGTATGACAGTCATGGTCAACCACAGTACTGTGGCACACATGACCCGCGGACATCTGCCTAGGTGTGGGGCCCACATGTCCATCTTCACATGCTATGCTGCCTCTGCAGCAGTGTCACATGTCTGTCGCCAGCAGGGCTGTCACAGGCAGGCACGGCATGCAGTGATGTGTGACAATGCTTGCACCCCCCACTGTGCTGTACACATGCACTGCACACACAGTAAGGCATGCCTGACATTAATCTGCGGTGCCTGGGACCTACCTCCATGCTCTACAGAGCACACCTGCCGGTCCAGATTGTACACAGATCATACCTCCCAGGCACATACCTGGACTGCAACACACACAGGTGAGTGGATCCCACATCACACAGTGATGTACACACATACTGTATGTTTTTCTAAGACAAATGCATCATAGGTACTCCATGTTCGGATACCCATGTTTGTGACCGCTCGACACATTGTGACACGTGACGGTGAATACACTGTACACCACAGGTTACATGCTGGCTGTGTTATCATACTGTACATTGCACCTCGGACAGTTGCTACTGCCATGTGCTGACAGCAACACGCACTTCCCTAGTATGGACTCCCATGTACCCACACATGCTTGGCCATGCACTACACATAGCTGGGTGACACATTACATACCATACCTACACTACCCTTGGCATGCACCATACCTCCATGTGTCTGTGTGCTATACCTACAGACATCCCCCCTCTGGTTGATGGACATATATGCTTTGCCACCCTGCTAGCGACACGCTTGACACACACCCATTGCAGCATACATGGTACATGTGCTCAACAGCCGGTACTACCAACATCTGCTGACGGGGTAGTTAATGGCATGGCACCGCAGACGGACAGTATACATGACTATGCTGACACATATCACAATGCACTTCCGCTACATGTACGCACTGGTAGGGACCATGCTATTCCACACAGAGACATGGTGGTACTGACCGTTTCACAGATGCCACGGTGGTATGCATGTTCCATGCAAATGTGCTGTATGGGCGCATGTGCAGGCTGTTGCACAGTGGGTATGTTCAAATGTGTGTGGTGCATCACTTGACAGTCATAGTGTGTCCTCGTGGTCCATCACATACTCCACAGCTAGCTACCTACACATGACCACCATACTTTGCAGTGTGGGCCCTCACGCAGTGTGGTGGTATGTCTGTGTTGTTTGGCTACATCCACATTCAATGTAGCATACGACAGTCACCCAGGCATTGCCGACAGATATGTTGTTGGCAACATGCCAGCCAATGGGTTACCTACCAATAATATACACTCTCACTCGCCACACGGTTCCAATCCATACATGGACATCGCATTGTCACTGTGGACACATACATGGTACTGCCATGCACACATTCTGTCCTCGGACACTGTCCCAATGTCACCTCCAATCTCCATAGCTGTTATATCCCGCCAAACTGGTTGTTATGTGTCTCTGCAGCAGCCCACTGAATTAACTGCTAGCCCATTCATGGACGTTGTGTACCTTGACCACCACACCACCGCATCTATCACACTACACATGGGTGGTAGTGCATTGCACGGTGGGACTGCATTCATACAGACATGACTGCGCCATTCGGTATGGCACTGGGGCACATCCTCACATACATGCTTCACACACTCATTGGAACTTCCATGCCTTTACTGGCACCCTTGTTGGGCCTGTGTGCCACAGCACACCACATCCACATGATGGCCACCTGTCATACCATTGCATGGGTGGTTGGTGTAGTACAGAGGGTAACAGATCAGACATTATCCCCACATTGCCCTTCAGCACCATTCCACATTCTGGTGTTGGTAATGTACACATCCACCATCACATCATACCCTGTGTCTCAGGATGTTAGGCTATGTGACTCCTGGACAGGTCACACAGTGGTGCAAGCATATCATGCTACCTACGACATGTAAAGTACATGTGGCATTACACAGTCCTCAGTCATATGTCCCCTCACGTTCACTATTTGCTTACATACACAACATGCTGTCACGGAGTAATGTCCATGTTCACATGTCCCACATCTACATACCTGGCAGCATTCTAGCTCCAGCAGCTCATACTGCTAACATCCATGCAGGTGTCGGTGTGGCAGATATATCGCGGTAGATGTCATTGTGTCAGATACATCACGGATGGTGCATACATATCACCTTTTGCATAGCTTACAGTCATCCACTGGGTATCACGTGGATACTGTCCCTATACATGCATATCACATTGTACATGGTTGCTGTACACACACATGCCCCACATGGTGCTGTGGTTGCCATATTCCACTGTGGCATGGGTACACATCTGCAGGGCCACATATCTGGACTATGTGTGTTGCTGGGACATTGGTAGCCTTTGTACTTGTGCCATACACACATCTACACACGGGCAGGGTTACTATAACACATTTGTGGTGTGCCTTCCACAATGGCTACAACTTTCCATGTCACAGTATAGTCATGCCGCGATGTATACCAGGCTCAGACAGTTTACATATGCAGATGACAGACGGGAACACATCTGTACTCATCTGCATACCACTTACACAGTGGTGTCATGTACTCTGCCATGGGCCATGTCCTCCGATTACTGATGCATGTAGTACTCCTACATGGCGTTTGCAGTGAGCAGGGTGAATGAAGCAGTCATGCATATGTGCACACAAGCCACATTGCTTAGCCTGGCCTTCTGTTTACCTACACAGACTAGACACACACCATGTCAGAGAACATAGGTCCTGTGCACATCCCACAGGGACACACTGTGGCACTGGTCATGTGATAGCTCCCTTGCTGATAGGGTGACACATACACATGGGACCACCACAACAGCAGTACTGTGTAGACATGCAGTTGACATCCACCTTTGCTGTCCAGTGGACAGTACCATGGGTGGGTGGCACGACTGTGTACATTGCACATGTGTTTACACATGGACCTGCCAGACATCATTGTTGCACACATTGCACCTGCTACAGATAGCTTGGGCATGGTTACTTGATGTTCCTTCCATTTTGGTGGCTATTTTGCTACTGCTCTGTCCCATATCTGCAGGCCATACATATCCTGTTAATGTACATAACACTAGGCCATACGTCCATCATGCATGCTATGCCTGTGATACTGTGTATAATGTCTGAATGTATCCATCATGATAGCTTTACATTATACATACTTGACATGGTCACCCCTACTGCGAGGCATACGTGCGCCGTGCACATTACGTATGACATCGACAATATCTGCCCATACACATGTGTGCTGTGACACTATACATACATGTCCTATCCCCTGCTGTGGCACTTCATTGTTGGACGTCCACTGCCAGCATCAGCGTGGGTGGTGGCATTGTTCTGTGTTTTAAATCACGATGGTACCCGTTGGCCTATCCCAGCTGTGTACATGATGTCCCACTGCTGTGCACACGGTGTCCACAGTGGTTGGTATACTCAGCAGGTTAACACTACATAACCACCTTTCACCACTCTCTCCTTTATGGACAGGTATCTTTACTGACAAACACCGCTCACATACAGTGCCGATTCGCCATACATATCATGCTAAACACCAGTACATCTCGTGGGTTCTACATACCTTTCCTGTATTGCTTTCCGTGATTCCGCTTGTGTCTCGCTACCGACAAGTGATCGGCTCTTGTAGGAATAACGCCTTTGTTCGGTATGAACATACAGTTTGACTATCCTGGGAGTCTTCCTTATATCCGCCGTCACCCGCGCATGTGGGTTCATCACACCAATAGCTGTTCCTCGGTGTGTACTTATGCGATATCACCTGTGCATCTCCTCCATTCGTACGGTACTCGCCGGAGCTTGGCCATGGTTCATTCATCGCCTGGGCGTTGGTTATCCGCACTACACCTTCGTGGGGATGGTATGTATTGTGTTATATTATGTGTGACTACAACCGCTATGTGTCGATCAGGTACATTTGGCTGTGGTGTTAGCCTTGGATTGTGTGTTGGGTATGGTATTATGTTCCACATGTGGGTGTCCGTGTCCTGCCGGGCGCCTGTCGATGGCGTATTGCATTCTGATGTGTAACATAGCTCTTGTATTCCTGTACACAACGGATGCAGGTATGCATCCGCTGCTGATAGTGGTTCCCACGTGGGATGTTGCGGTATGCCGCTGTCATTAACTGCCAGTATGTTTTTTCTGCTATTTCGATTTGTATCCCTTTGATATGTGCGATGGGGTATATCGGCGGCTGTGGGTGACGGGTACGGGTTGTGGGCCTTGCATTTGTACATACACGGTATGCTTCTGTGTGTGCTCCATCCCTGCCTGGGGAGTTACAAGTTACCTGTCTGTTGTTCTAGGAGTGTAGGTTTTGTTGATGTCGCCTGTCGGTACCGCTTGCTTGTGTGCTTCCTGCATGTATTCCTCCGTCACATCGGTAGTATATCTGCAGCTGTTCGTAGGTGCCGACTATCCCTTGGCATTTTGTCACGGATATTTACGGTCATTGTGGTCCTGTAGTTGGGATGGCCTGTATGCTACCGGTTGCCACCTATTCGGGTGGCGATTGCTTGTTTAACACTTGTAGAACACACAGCGTGTTTATGGACGATATGTGTCCACGATTGGTGCCGGGTAGCACATGCGTATTTCCACGTACATAACTATTGCCGCGTAACGCCGATATATCGTATTGGAATTAACATGTCGGCGCCATACATCCGTGATGGTTTGTACATGCCCTTTGCATGTCATGTTGGCTATACTCCTGTGGTACATTCTGGGACATTTTCGATTTGCATCGCTTACGCCACCACGCCTAGCCAGTGAGGAGCTCTCAGTACTACTTTGTGGGTACTGCTATACATACGCCTGTGGTTCCTATACTGTATGCCTACACATGTTATTCCACTCCGCCTGTCACATGCCACCTACATACACATTTTATAGTGTCACACACATTACACTGGCACAGCGGAACACGACACCCTCACCTCACACATAGACATACTGCCGCTTTCGCAGGGACGGTTGCACACAGTACCTACGTTGACCACATCGCCAGCGGCGGTGTCTACCTCCGCCCTCATATCCTAAGAATATTACACGCACATGTCCTGTTACTGTATCGTGGCCTGGCGATCATCCCGAATGGCTTAATATGCATTTAGGTGGGTTGACCTTTCCATGGGTGGCGTTCCCTGCTCTGTCCACCCTCCCGGATAGTCGGGTTGTTGTTCAGTATGTTTACTATGTTGAGGGTTCGCATCTTACTGCATCTGTAACCTTGCATCCCTGTGATTCCCTGTTTAACTTGTTGTACTTTATATCTGTGTATGTATACATATATTTCTACGTGTGTAATGATATCTATATCCATATTTGTGTATGCACATATGTACATATGTAGACACCTTGCGCCGAATGTGGCAGTATACGGCTACGCCGTCTGCTGTCGGACCCGCATGCGGTTGAGGTGTTGGCGTTCCATGCTCCGCTGGCTGTTGGTTGTGCAGTGTTTGGGTGCTACCTATGTTGGAGTCACACATGGGACCGCCCATACAGTACACATTACGGGCGGACATGTTTGTGTGCCGTCCATTTCACTGTGTGTGCAGGTAGGGAGGTGTCAGTCCATGGGGCCTACGCTGTCAGAGTATGTGCTATAAGGACCCTCTTTGCCAAGGCATAGGCATATTGGGCGCCTCCGCCTGCCTACTGGGGCTGGCACAGTGTGTTCATGGTGCTGAATGCCCTGTGCCTGTGCTTGCCTTGGCAGTTGTGGCGGGCTTGGTGGCCCTACACCATTATGTCCCTGCGGCAGCTGTTTCCGCAGGATCATATTATGTAGCATAGCACATACTATGAATTTGTGGGCACATGTGCCTGGAGAGTACTGCAAGGCTCCACCAGATGTATCCAAGCACCGGAACCGTGATTTCAACATCCCAAACACACGCTCTATGATTATTCTGGTTTGTGCGTGTGCCTCATTATGGCGTTCTTGCATGTGTGTGTGTGCATTTCTGATGGGTGTGATCATCCACGGCTCCAATGCGTACCCAGCATCCCCCACAAGGTGACCTTGTGTGATGTCCCCTGGCTTAATACCTGATACAGCTGTGAGGCATGCCAGATATGGGGGTCGTGGTTGCTTCCGGGGCTGCCAGCACCCACATCCCTGATAATTCCCCGCGCATTGCACACGACCTGGCAATTGATGGAGGGGAATCCTTGTGGTTTATGTAGCGTCTACCCTGCTCACCGGGTGGTGACTTGATTTCTATGTGCTGCACAGTCTATCGCACCCAGTACCTCCGGTATTGTGCCACACGGTGGAAGTGGCGATATTGCTAGCCAACTCCTCCTGAGATCTGGGGAAGTATATATACTCATGGGCATGTCGTAACATGGCATCCAGAAACTGGTGTAGTACCCTGGATGCTGATGCCTGTGAGATGCCCATTATATCCCCGGTTGGCCTTTGAAAGGTACCTGTTGCCAGTATTCGCAAGCTTACACATACCTTTGTGTCCACTGGGATGGGCTGCCCTCTGTTGTCTCTTGTTCTCAGGCTTGGCTGGCACAGCTCCACTATTTGCTGTAATGTGTCCCTGTCCACCCTGTAACGCTCTACTATCTCCAGGTCTTGCAGCCCCTGGTAGGTCACCCTTGGTCTGAACACTCTCCTTCTCCTCTGAGGCCTCCGGTAGTTGTCGGCACCCTCCTCCGCAACTCCGTCTGTCTCTAACACATGCTGATGCATCACGGCCATGGCAGCACCCAACATATACATTTTAAAAGTTCCCCATGTGTTTACACCGTAAGGCGCAGCGTTTGGGAATTCGCGCTGTGTGTTGTGTGCATTCCCACTTTATAGTGTTGTGCTGTACACCCAGTGATGTCATTGGGTGTGTCTCTGCTGCCGATTCGTGGGTTATCTACCGTGTTTTACCGTTGGCACTGCAACGCTGTTGCCTTTGGTGTTACATTACACTTGCCTGCATTGGTTTAGCTTTACACCTTACTTTACTGTTTCTGCACGTTGCACCTACTATTTACGGGAGTGCATCCTGCAGGCACATGACATGTCATGCATTTTGTCTGCCACCGCCGTTATGCTAACTCTCTCCTTGGCTGTGCTGTATCGGTTCTTCGCTCTTTGCATTTCTGCAACATCCACTACTTTCTTTGCATTCATATTCCTCCCTTTCCCGTTTTGCAGATTTCTGCATGCAGAGTTGTCAGCTGCCGCCGATTGCCCTCCGTCGGTTGATTGGTGTTAATTGCTCATTACGACTCCAATTACACTGCTTCCGCATTTCCTCATATTCTCTGCATCACCTTCCTGTATCCATGGTTGTTGACGGGCGGCGTCACATGACTGGTTTGGGGAACGAGTCATCCTCGTGCACATGCATCTGTGCGCATTGTATACTCAGCGATCTATTTTCTCACACGCCGGTCCTGATGCTGTGATGTGCATTGTACAGCCCAGGTTTGCTGGGCTCCAATGTGCTTCCTCCTACAGCGGCACACCCTCTGCGATTGACAGGTGTTCCCTCTAGGCCACTCCTCGGTGTTTTACCGCTCGCCATTTGGTGCAGCCTTACGCGTGGGGTTTTGCGATTCAGTATTATCTGCCTCATTTGCATGGCATTGACTACTAATACATGGTTACGGCGCCAGACACCGACGCCACTCCTTGGCAACCCTTGGGCTGTGGTTGTTGCTTTCCATTCATACTATGGTGTATTGTGGCTGTGATGCTGATGTGTCTTATACTGCTCTTTTATGGCATTGTCATATTACTTCATTGTTCCTCACCTTCCGTGGACATGTCCTGGGGTTCTGCTGTGGTTTTTGCATACATGACATTTATGTCGTTATTTACATTTTCTGCAGGTTTTCCTTTGACATTCTCGGTTTCTTTCCACATTGCCATGTTGCATCACTATGACACATGACGTTGGCAGCCTTCCGTTACTCCTATGTCATGTTTGGATATATGTAAACCGTTTTTTTTTGGTTTACATTGCCGTGCTGTTATGCTACGCCCGCGCCACTTCGTGAATCGCTACTTGCCTTCATTTGCATGGTGCAACACCGCACATGGGGTATTTAACATACCTACGCCGGAGGCGGCGCAACTCCGGCGTACGCCGCTGATGCACATGGGTTTGGATCGTACCTGAATCGCTCGGCGGCCATGTCTGGCGTTGTGGCGCCTACGCCATGCACCTGGCGCAAGGTTCATGAATCCCGGGGACCCTCTTGTATGGATTAAAAACAAATATTGGCTTGTACTTGATGTGAAAAGTTCATACACTTTGATGAGACGAGGATGGGTTGAAGGCTAGCAAATACTTTCTAGGTGACACTCCTTTTTCATATTTTGTTCTGGAAATGGTTGATTTATGTTTAAAAAATAAATATTTTTATTTTAACAATCAAATGTATAGACAAAAACAAGGAACAGCAATGGGGCAGCATTTGCCCCTATGTATGTCAACTTGTTTATGTCATTTTTTGAAGTTACATTTTTATGGAAGATAAATTTTATGAAAAAATATGTTAATTCTTATTTTCGTTACATTGATGATTTAATTTTTGTTTGTGAAGGTGGTTGGAATGAGGTAGAAGGTTTTGTAATTGACCTGCATAAAAATCCATTTGGCCTATCTTTTGATGGTCTTCAATAATGAATGAAAGTAGATTTGATTCTAGAAGGTAAAGAAAATGGTAGTGTCACAACTAACTAACTAACATACGTAGGACATACATAGGAAGTTTGAAGACGGCAGCCAATACCTTTTAGCAACAGTCACCAAGGCCATTGATGAGGGAAAGGCAGTCCATACAGCCTACCTTGACCTTGCAAAGGCTTTCGACACAATACCCCACTCGGGTATTGTAGAAAAACTTACCAGCTTAAATGTAAACCCATATGTCACAAGATGGGTTGCAAACTGGCTTAAGGACAGAACCCACAGGGTTAGAGTTGCTGGCGCTATGTCAGACTCCAAGCCGGTCACAAGTGGTGTCCCACAGGGCTCGGTCCTTGGCTCTATTGTTCGGCATCTACTTCTCAGAAGTACAGGCCAACATGGGAGGACTTTATTGACAAAGTTTGCAGACGACTGCAAACTGCCATAGTGGAAAGTGCATCGGACACGGATATCCTTCAGAAGGGACTCACGGAAACAGATAGCTGGTGCCAGAGCCATGGCCTGAAGTTAAACGCCAAAAATGTATAGTCATACCCTCGGGAAAAACAAGGTAACCCCAAGCTACCATATAGGTGGCAATCCACTAAGCACAGAAGAGGTTATCAGGGACCTGGGACCCAGGTTGACAGTGGCCTTTCTTTTGACACTCACATTGCTAAAGTGGTTAGAAAGACCTTCTACATTGCCCACCTGATCATGAAGGGATTCACATCCAGATCAAGTGAGGTCATTGTTCCCCTGTACTCTTCACTTATCAGACCAATGATCGAGTACAATGCCCCATTCGGGATGTATCTCACCCGACATCTGCAGCAATTGGAGAGACCCCAAAAGTTCCTCACCAAAAGGATAAAGGGACTCCAAAATCTGTCATATGCTGCCAGATTGAAGAAACTCCAGCTCTATTCAGTCGCATACCATCTGCTCAGAGGTGACATGTGCCTGACATACAAGGCCATGTCCAACCCGGAATTAATGGACATGCTCCACCTCAAAAAATCCAAATCCACCAACACTACTAGAGCAAGTGACTTAAACCTTAGCACGGATATAAATAGGATGTGCTGGTGGCATAGATTTATCACTCAGAGACTCCCTATGCTGTGGAATATAATCCTGGTCCATGTGAGGCAGAGCACCTCGCTGGCTCTGTTCAAGAGAAATCTTGACCTGTGGATGGGAGATCGTAGGTTTACCCCGGGAATCATCTCTGTGTCACTGCTGGACAGAGGAACAACAAACTAATGGGCACAGTATTTTTTCATATAAGGGGTGGCATAAGCCACAAAACTTTGGGCTAGGCTTATAAATGCCTTAGGGCAGCTAGCCTAGTATAAACCTATGAACCTATGAACCTATGAACGAGCTGTCATCCCCCCATGTAATGGATGCCCTGCCTTATGGAGAATTGTTAAGGTTATTTAAGTTGTGTAATGATAAAACTAATTTGGCACAAGAAATGGGGCAAACAATAAAAATATTTAGGGGGAGGGGGCACAATTTAAAGTCCACAGAAGCAGCTCAAAGAAAGGTATTGGAAGGAAGGGATACAAGTAAAAGAAAAAAAAAGTAATGAAAATGGATTATCAAAATAGTGATTTGAGTGATCAGAATGTGAAGGATTCCATATATTATGTCTCTGTTTAAAACATTAAAAGTGGGGCATTGGTTGACATGATTAAATATTATTGGGTATATCTGATACAGGACAAGTTTTTGTCAACCATTCTACCACGGAGACCCTTTTTTCGTTTAAGAGAGGCAAAAATATAAGGGACATGGTGGTTCATAGTACATTTGTTATGCCAAAATTAAATATTAAAAGGCCTTCATTACAACAAGGAACTTTTAGATGTAATAAGTGCAATATATGTGCACATATTATCAATACAGTTGATAGTATGAATGGTGTTAAATTTGTATCTAGAGGGACATATACATGTGAAAATAAAGGAGTAATATATGCTTTGAAACGTCCTTGTGAGCTGTATTACATAGAGGAGACTAAGAGAAAGTTCTGGATTAGATTCATGGAACATTTGAGGGATATAAGAAATCAAAAAGAAGAGAAAATAATATCCTCACATTTTAAAGCATGTCACAACAGTGATGAGAATTTGTTGCATGGCACTATTTTAGAAAACATTAAAAGTACCGAGAATAATAAAAATGTATTAAAACAAAAACTGATGTATAAAGAAAGTATATATATTTTAAAGTACAAAACTTTGATTCCTAGGGGTTTAAATAATGAGTTAAACCGGAAATGTTTGCTTTAAGTGAATGGTTTTAATTAATTATTTGATTGATTAATTGAATGTAATTTAAGATTATATAAAAAGGGTGTGCTTTTTGTATGTGTGTTATTCCTTGAAGGTGGCTACACTGAGGTGCTAGAATAAAATATTTGTGTTTTACTACTTGGTTTTCTGGAATATTATACTGAGAGCAGAATTGCTGTTACATTTGGATAGTAGTTGTGATAATTTGTGGAGAGTCAAGGAGTGTGGTTGTACAATTTCATGAATGTATATATAGACTGCGGTCAGCAATTTTGCTTCTTTGAATGTGAAGTGAGTTAGTATAGCTTCATGGTGTTGACAGCTTGGTATTTGAGCTTCAATTAAAGATCAGGAAAGATTGTCAGTGTATAATATGATAAAAATATACATGATGTATTAGATGAGATACAAAACTGATTCTTTAGTGGTAAGAAGGTGTAACTTTTAGACATCAGTTGTCATAATTTATCTTCAAAGGTTTGTTGATTGGTGACATTCTTTCATCTGTAAAACTTTTTTTTGAGGTGGGGTTCTGTAGGATTGGCTCAAAGGCTTTCTTTCCCACATATAAATGACCCATTTATTCCCCCATTAGGCAAGAGCCACTGGTCCATTCAATTGCTAGAGGAACATGCCAGTTTGCAGATCCTGTGATCCTATAGATTGTCCTAGCCTCATATCACCAGCAGTCTATGTACGTCACTATAGCTACCTTTGGGAGGTGCAGCCTGTGTACATCAATCACTATAGCTATGTTTAGGAGGTGCAGCCTGTGTACATCGCTATAGCTAGCTTTGGGAGGTACAGCCTGTGTACATCAATCACTATAGCTATGTTTAGAAGGTGCAGCCTGTGTACATCACTATAGCGACCTTCGGGAGGTGCATGCACACTTCAACGCATGCACAATGTCTTGACCAACCAACACACCTCTTGCAACATGAAGATGTAAGTTTCTTCACACAACAGTAACATTGTTGCACTCCTGTTGGTGCCATGAATGCAAGGAGTCAAGCTGCTTCCTTTGCTGACAGAATGGGCAAGCTTGGGTCAGCGGCTCATTCACATCCTTACCCTGCCACGTCTTCATGCCTCTGGTCAAACCTAGGTCATCCGGTGTGCAGTCAGGTTGTATCCCTCTGAACCTCAGGGCCAGGTAAATGAAATAGTGTGTTGAGTAAATACAGGACATCAAGTAGCACAGCAATTAGTGCAGACATGTAGCTCTGCCCCATGCCTCCTATATATGGAAGCTCTAAATAGCACAGTGATAGGTGGACAGATCTAGTGATGTCCCCTGCATATGGAAGCTGTAGGTGGCTCATGATCAGCAAAAAATTGATGCATTCATGAAAGTGTAGGAAAGTGTAGCACAGCATTTATGTATTTATTTTATTTATTTAACATTTGTTTACCAGGAAAGTCCAACTAGGATAATATTACATTTTCAGCAGAGGCTCTGGGAGAATAGATCCACATTGATATAATATGGTTATAGTTAAATAAAGTTATTACAAAACCTAATACAGAAGAACAACATATTAGCTAAGTAAAATTTACAACTTTGGTTCATACAGTGTGAACATGTACATTCATAGTAAAGCTACTTGGACAGATATTAGATATTACAAGATGAAAAAGGACATTCTCAATAGTTAAAGAATTCACAAGTTGCATTGTTTACTTAGCTCCTTTTAAGAAGACACCATGATTTATGAAAACAACATTTTGCTATAAAAGTATGTCCTGCTTCACAGTGACCACTCTGAAACAGCATACTGTATTAAAAATAGTGTCTGACCCATAGTTTACAATGAATTAATGCCCAGAAATTCATAATTTATTTCTACATCAGTAAAAAAATAAATAAGTAGTCAAGTACATACATGAATACATAACTAAGTAACAAAATATATACATAAATGAATGAAAGAATAAATAAATAACCAAGCAAACTGCAGTTTCATATTAAAAGAAGACAAGGTAAAGTAACAGAAGCCTATAGTAAATTAAAACTTCTCTGCACTGTAGGTGTAGAGCAGAGGGAGTCCAGTGAACTTCTAACCAAAGCAGAAACCAGCAGCTGCCAAACAAAGATGTTTTAATCAAGTTTGGCAAAGTGGGCAGACTTTGTTATTTGCAGGTCCATTGTCACAAATGAGATGAGGAACGAAACCAGCTGTTGTGCTTCCTTTGATTATACTAATCATAAGTTTCATTAGCATTCCTATGTATATCCTATTACACCTCAAATTAAGAGGAGCCCAGTGGCATGGAAATGAACCAGTTTGTGACAAACAGCCAAAACTATATACAAGCATATATCAAAGTCGGCAAGCTTTGGATTAGTAAGACATTAACTGTCATTAGCATCAAAAACTGCCGCTCATACATTTGAATTTTATTCAGAAAGTGAAGTTTTACAGAGGACAGCCTTGTATGTGTAGTTTAAAAGCAAGGGTATAGCCAGGATTTTCAAATTTGCACTCACAGCTCCCAGACTGCTGCCCCCCCTCCATCGTCACACCAGAATCAACATGTTGCTGTCCACCTACCTCCTTACAAGCTGATCTCCAAGCCATGTACCCTTCATAATTCTGCTCTCTGAACCGATTACCAGTGATTATGTGTCAGAATGGGAATAATTTACATGTTAAAACAATAAAGGCATTTCAGTCCATAGGGACATCGTCCTTACATGGAAAAACATAAAATGCCATTTCATTTATATTCAGGCAAATTTCACTCCAATGGAACTTCATGCAGATGGCCATTTATGACTGCATTTTAATATAGTGTGTCACAGCCCCCAGATGTCTAACAAGCAAATGCTGAAATGATTAGGATTTAGTAGCAGTGCTACCATGTCTTGTTTAATAGTTCCACTGCCTTTGTCCAGTTTTCCTGTTTATTCCTGCCTTGAAGTTGAGAGCCAGGAACTCTGCAGTCAAACCAAGAGTATGCTGCTAGCAAAGACTAAGCCTCTGACCAATGTTTCAGAACAGACATATCATATATGAAATGTGTGGCCTGCAAATGAATGAGCTGATACTGTGTATTGACACTACAATGTATAGCACTCACATTCCAGCTGCTGGCAATGTCCTAGTAACTCATTATCATCATCATCATCATCATGGTCATCATGTGCCAGTAACTGGCTTCAACAACTGGATAAGTAGCTGGTGTCATTCTAGGGAGATCCAGTTTATATGACCCTGTGACAAGATGATTGACAGACTTACTTGTTTTGCAGACAACCTTCTGCATCTCTTGTTCAAGGGGTTCTGCATACTGGCTAAACTGCCCCTCTATGCCTTTTTAGGCAGAGTTCACTTTATGTACATCCCAACTTAACAAATGCATGTAAAGCCAGACTGGCCAATATCAATGTGACTCTTTTCAGTGCCAGGAGTCTTAACAATAAAATGCTTGAACTGGAACTTTAATGTATATGTAGATATGGAGACAGTGTTCAAATGCTAGCAAAGCAGTCCTTCCTTGTTGGGTTTGCATCTACCATATATTTAAGCCCAGTAGGAACTGTGTTGGGATATCAGTGTTCATTACTGATAGTATTCCCTCAAAAGCCATACCTAGAACTCACAGAGCTCCAATTTACCCTAGGAAAATCAAACTTCCAGTAAGCAACACTACCCTATTTAGATACTTTAAGAAAAACTCCATGCACTTATACAATGAAATCACACAGATTACCCCTTCTCTGGAACAGACTCCCCATTCATATGAAACCCACTCCTGCAGTTTGGACCAATGGATGCAAAATCACAAATTCACCCCTGGCATTTTTGTAGATACTCTTAGGGACAGGCATATTCCAAGGCTATTCTACTCCATGGGCATTGACAATTGGGAAAGTTAAGACATGAATGGATACACTTTAAAAGGCTTTTTGGCCATTAGCCTAGTAACCTCCTAAATATACCAACTTTACTTTTACAACTGACCCTGGTTATTCTGCCAGTTACACAAAGGTTCTTTACAGCCATCTAGTCAAATGTAATGACCTAGCAGTCCTTTCCAGGACTAAATATGATGGAAGATTCAAAAATAAACCATCTCATTGGGAAATAAATGTAATAAAGTACACAAGAAAAAGAAGAAACTCTTTAAATTACCAAGAAGGACCAGAACTTTCTCAGCAAGAGAAAAGTATAAAATAAGCTCACTAATAAACTGAAGGCCACTATAAAGATCAGTAAAACATCCCATATACTGAAGCTAGTAACTGCAGCAAAGGATAACTACAAATCCTTTTGCTATGTCAGAAGACTAACTAATAATTGCAATACTACTCAGAACTTTTCTGCAATACCACTCCCCACTCCAACCCAAAAGACAGGGTAAATGTCTCTCCTGAAGCTTTTATCCAAAATCCAGTCATCCATGAGTCACTCCTCCAACCTAAAATCACAAAGGATTATGTCTTTAAAATACTCTCAAGATTCAAAAATCCACAAATTGTGTAGGTCTGGATAACGTATTAGGTTGGCTAATCAATAATGTCAAGCACCCTTGCTGATACCATCTTTAAATTCTTTAACCTAAGGCTAGCTATAGCCTATGTCCCTAAATCATGGTGCACTGCTGTAGTGATGCCCATCCACAAGGGCAGACCCCCCCTCATGGACCCTGGAAACTACAAACCCATCAGCCTTATAGATCATAAGAAATGGAAGGCAACCATGCCACAATACCATTTATGCCTTGCCAATACCCACACTTGCATGAGTCCTAACATCACTTGTGACATCAGTGAGACCCACTTACCCACATACATTGACATCAGTATGGATTTTGCAAATATGTGTACACATCACACACCAAGGTTAATCATAACAAAATTATTCTGCCCATTGGGGAAAAAAAAGTGATGGCAAAAGCCAAACTGAGCCTTCAGGTTATGGTCACTTAACATTAAATATAGAGCAAATACATTTCCAGGCCACCAAACTTACTAACAGGAATACACCAAAACCATAAGACTGCTGTTGGTAAAGATGTAAAGACCACTTACCTTAAAACAGGAGGGTAACAGTCTACATTCCCCTCACACAGTATCCACCTTCAATGAAAAGTTGTACTTTTGTACATGCTAATGTGTGTGTGTGTGTGTGTGTGTGTGTGTGTGTGTGTGTGTGTGTGTGTGTGTGTGTGTGTGTGTGTGTCTAAATATGCTGCTCTTCAATCAACTAAATTTATAGCCATGACGTATGCAAGTCAGCCAAACCTAAGTAAGTACTGAAGAATAGAATATTTTAATACATTTCCCTCAAATCCTAAGAAAGACAACTAAATTCCACCCACCCCTGCACTGTACTACAGGCAGGATAAGTACATATCGTTGCTGAATACAGGCTAATGACCATAAAACTATAGACAAAAACTATGGTTGTAGCAGTATATTTAGGGCTCTACTTCTGGGTAGAAAGACTCGAGCAGCTCTACACTCCTGTTTGCCTTAAAACAGCTTCCCTCATGATACAATGCTGATTTTTTATGTGCTTCATCCTGCCCTCTCAGCAGTCCATCATAAATGAAATAAACAAGGAAAGAAAGTTGCATTCCATCTGCTTTAATAATCTTAGTGTAATATCCACACACAATCATGAATAGCATGCATATCAATATTCAGCAACTACATTCACTGTTCTCCAGTTAATCCTGTTAAATAATGCTTTGCTCATATCTCACTTGTTATATCCAGATCAAATTCCTGCACTTGGAGATACGATATCTTGGGAAATTTACTTTTTCACCACATACATGTACCCTGCAAATCACCACTCTCATAAACAGATCCACTAACCAAAAGTACCACACCACCCATCAGAAAACTAGATTTGCTTTGTTCAGCTAATCATGTTGGTCAAAATGTGCTACAATTTAGTTCTGATAAAAAATACTTTTCAGCTTCTTACCTCAAGAATTCTGGACAAAACCAAAAGTAATGAGGAGACATTGAGCCAAACAGGGACATATTTTAAATGTTCTTATAAACTTGAAGTTACTAGAATAAAAGTTCTGCATTAGCATGCATTTTTTTAATGGGTATAAACTAGGGCGGCCACAGTGCTGCAACAGTTAGCATTGCTGTCTCACAGCAAGAGGTTTTCCAGTTCGATCCTCTGCTGGGGTGCCTTCTGTG